>NW_019416327.1:1296346-1385981 GCF_000390285.2 Anoplophora glabripennis | reverse complement strand
TGCTTGGAACAAGGAGGGGGACACTTTCAGCAGCTGCTTTAATTTATTGTTATAACAAGGAGGGGGACACTTTCCGCAGCTCCTTTAATTGTTTGTTATTGTTATCACGATTATTCTTTAAAATAAAGTTATATAGTCATTAACGTTATTGAAACTGACAGCTGCTATACAGCTCGTTGAGAAATGAGGTTAAGTTGATCGCTATAAGCTACTCCCTACGTCCAATGTGTCAGAGCCAACTTCGACCACGTTTTTATTTGAACGCTCGATATTATTACATATTCGGAAAGCTTATGAAAAGAGCTTTATGTTAAAAAATAATCGTCAAGATTCGTTGGAAAACAAGGAGTTACAGACTGTCAAATATACTATTTTCCAGCCTATTTAATGGCAGGACTAGGTATAAATATTTTCTTCGGACTCGCTGTCGTTCGCTTCCCCCACCCTTCCGCCGCTCCACGGCTCGCCGAAAATCAAGCGACCCACTGACATTTGACAATATTTCTTATGCACTTAACATACTTCCACGAATAAAATATTTTCACCTGGGAAAGTACTCGGGTTGCTGGTTATGACAGTATTTTTTTTGCTGCTACCAACCTAATTTCTTTAACATTAGGCCGTCAACTTTGATAGTCTGTAACTCCGTTGTTTTTCAACGAATCTTGACGATTTTTTTTTAACTTAAAGCTCTTTTCATAAGCTTTCCGAATATGTAATAATATATAACTATATCACACTCGTGCGTCGTATATTTCATTTTGCATCCAAGGCTAAAAAATAAAAAAAAATCTACAGGTTGCAAATTTGAAATTAAAAAAAAAATGATAGATTTCAATGTATTATTATGAAATCTACCATGAAAAAAATCAGTGAGACTGTGAAAGATCCTCGGGATCGTCCAAACTAATAATTAGTTAATTTATTTAAAAGGCCATAACTTGCAAACTATTCAACTTACCGATTCCAGATTTCGTGCGAGTTATTAGACAGTGATAGGGAATGAGAGGATGCGATGCCAAAACGTTCTGATAATAATAACGCAGTTTATAAATGTTTAATTCAAGTCATAAATAAACTTCTGTTTATAACTTTTGATCTAATCAATATTTTTCGACGCTCGAGGGTTAGTTTTGTAGGTCTTTTGAAGAAGAAAAAAAAGTACTTCACTGTTTTCTCGTGGAAATGAAATTAATGTAAACATTTTACAATTAACCACCCTGTAAGCAATATTCCCCCCACTTTTATGACTGTGGAAACTAATATGTTATTGTACATAACATTAATACTGAAATACTTGTTCGTAAATTATTCTGTATCGATTTTAAAAGAATAAAACAAAGTGGTGAGAAAATAATTGTGTTAGACTTTAAGTAGTCTGGTCAACATTGTTGAAATGTGTTTAAAAAACACAGGGGCTGTGAAATGAACTATCTACATTCTTTTTATAAAAAATCATGACGCTGGAACAGTAAATGTTAAAAGTATCAAATAGACCAGAAATAGAAGGTGATAAATACTGCAAAACTGTTATTCATAAAAAAGTGTAATCATTTTATTTCGGCAAGAAAATCTCTATATTTGACGAGCTTTTAAATGTACTTAGATTTAGTTCCGAAGCAAGCAGTACATAAATAAAATTTTTGCAAAGAAAATCTTTTTTTTTATGTTTTTAGATAATTTAATGAGATATTAGAAGATACAATTCTGATGAGTAGGTAATATTCAACTATAAAACTCATTATACTATTTTTTTTATTAACATTTGGTTAGTTATTATAAAATAATATATGAAATTAGATACAAACACCTTCCTTGCAATACCATTTCAAAACAGCGTTTTTAATTATTATTTAATTATTAATTTTCAACATTGCTTCTTCATTATTGTTTGGTTACTGCGAATAATTTTTAATGATACTTTTTTTGTTGCCAAACCGGCTAAAACATTGCATGAATCTTTTAAAAAATAATTTACCTGTCCATTTTGAGGAAATACCTCACGATATACGGGAATATGGTATTTATATGATGGAGCTCCATCTCATATTCTACTGTTATGCAACAATATTGAAATAATGAATTTCCGAATAGATGGAGAGCATGTGGCGACACGAGTCCATGGTATTTGCATTCTACTTAAATTCTTTATATTTTTATTTCTATTAAATAAAAATTGAGCATGACCGAGAAATTAGTAATATTGTCGTTCCTTCTAAATTCCAGAAGTTCATATGTTTATTTTTTTGTGCAATATAGTTTAATATAACGATACGATGTTAAAGAAGAATGTCCAAATATGTAAATTCCCTGTAAATTACCAGGGTGAATATAACAACATCTAGACATAAAACTATTCGTGTAGAATTCACTAAAAGGTAGATTAAATCATCACAGTCCGAATTGAACGGTCGTTGCACTGTTTACCCAGTTCCTCCATTTAATCGCTCCTCGTTTGAATAACAAGAAAGAGATATTGACTTTCCATCGAAGTTGTGCAGCATCGCTACTTTTTGCCAACAATTAAAAAAGAGAAACTCGAGAGATTCACCGTTTACCTCATTCCCGATGAAACAAAGATGCCCTAATCAATAATTCATTGCGTTTTCGTTCCTTGTTCACCCACCCGCCCACACCCCCGACGTACATACTCCAATGTTAGTTCTCGAATTCTCAACAAGTAAACAACTGCTGTCTGCGCCAAAAGATTTAACTCCATAATCTTTATTTTATCATCGAATATTCAAAGGCTCATTTCCTAGGGAATTTACATTGCCAGACAAGAAAGGCAAATTCGAATGAAATATTAAAGAGTGGAAATCTTTTTTTTTTCACCACACAATTTTTCAACAAGAATTTATTATTTAATAGTTCAGAAATGACAGTTTTGTGTTACTGATGTTATTAACTCTAGCATTTTTTCGTGAATTTTATAGGAATACCAACAAATAAATAGTGAGGTTAAGTTATCTCAAAATTCGAGAAATATGATTATATTTTTTATTAACAAAAACAATTTAAAAGAGTAAAGATAAAAATGATTCATTTTGATGCACCTATAGTAGGATCATATTCGATGCAAAGTAATAAATCATTGCCTGTCGAGGGAACCAATGCAGTACGCTTTTAAATGTTTTAGAAATTGAATAATTTCTTTATACATTATGAAGGGACGAATGGATCAGTTCACGTCTGGCACCCTTGTTCCTACAAAAATTCCTTTATTCTCATAAACTATTTATTTTAAATGTAATTTATTATAAATCCAATTTGTTTTTAAAATTCCACATATGTACTACATTTTATCTCTGTGCGCGCCACTGTTGTTTACTTGTTTTTTGAAGGCGCTCTCTGTTTTACGATCAAGGTCGCCAGGTTAGTATTTGACGTATAACCGACTACTTCGTACACTCGATGCACCTGGGCGACTACAGCTACTACCAGAACACAGTGCGTAGGGGAGACTGGGGCAAAGGGGACCTCTTAGGAAAGATATTTATCTAAAAATTTTCTTTAATTACATGAATTTAAGGAAAACAAATACATATAGTCATACAATATTTATTTGCCATCCCTAAAGAGAACTGAGTAATTCCAACCTCTAGCGGTGAAAACACGGCGGAAATCTACATTAGTTTTAAAATAAATTAACTGATCCCGTTTGCCCCGCTGATCCTCTTTACCACAGTCTCCCCTATGCAGCGGTATTTCAGATTTTACATTCAATTTCATTTTAAATTTGAAATAGTTCATCTCACGCCTCCTAAAAATGATGACACGATTTTCCTTTGATAAAAGACCGACAACTTTTTGCTCTACTTTGCATCGAATACGATCCTACTTATACATCTTCATTAGACCTTGACACACGTAAAAAAATATTTTTTTTTATTGATAAATTAACTAGCCACAATTTTGAACTGCCCTAAGAGTAAGACCATAATGACATTTTATGAAAAATTATAAAGTTAGATTAAATTAAAGGTACCTATTTGTGGATTTTAACTGCTTATACATATGTTGTATAATCTCAACCACACAGACTCAGACTTTAGACGAATAGCGAGAATTGCTTTGTGATTTTAATTAACCGATAAATTATCACAGTATGTAAGTATATCTGTAAAAATAAATGACTTTAAATAATTTCAATCTAAAGTGAACAATGTTCAGGGAAATTGATACGCTTTTAGAAAAAGGTGTCCCAATAATATTATTTGGTAGACCATCTTTTCAAGAACGTCATCCATATTGGAACAAATATCCATATAAAATCATTGTTCCCGATAAAATAGTTATTACAACAGATATTTACTGTTTTTCCATTTTATGCTCTCGCGGTTAATTATTTAATTAATAATTTTGATTAAAATGGTTTCAGTTTTCAAATAAAAAATTAACATACTTTTTTAATCTACTTAAGTAATAGTACATATCATATGAAGCAGTACCTAATTAAAAAATAAACTAAAAAAAAATTAATCTATTTTGAACTTATTTCATTAAAAATAATTATCTTATTACTATTAAAAAATGTTCTCCATTAGAGTAATAACCAAATAAAATTCCTTTTCTAAAAAATATTTAAAACTTTAAATAATGATTTCATATAACTTTTAATACTTAACGAATAATAATATTAAAAACATACTTTCAATATGGAAAGACAGAACTTAAAAAAACTTGAGAGTAATGTTATTTACAAAATATCTTGTTCAGATTGTAATGGGGTTTATATTGGCCTAACAGATAGATATTTAAAAAGAATAAGAACATGCTACAAGTATAAAACCAATAATTAAATACATTGTTAAATCAATCGACGAAATATTAACAGTTTGAGCAGAGTAATTATTAAAAAATTATTATTTTGATGTATTAACAATTATTTTTCAACTTTTCTTGCACTAATAAAAAAATAAAATAACCCTTCTGCCTTCAAAAACTGGAAATCTGTATTCCAATATTGCCTTTAAAATAGAAAAGATTAATATTCTTAATTTTACATCTAAATGTTCTTATGTATTATGTATTATATTATACAAGGTGATTAAGTCATAATCTCATTAATTTTAACCACGTATTCGGAAGGCCTAATAAAGGCAGAAAATCGATAAAAAAAATTACTCAACCTTTTAAAAAAATAAGCAAATTACCCCTTAAATTCTGTTAATTTGGCGCTCAATTTCGCAACACATTTTATGACGGGGAATCCACCGGCGGACTAGAGAGCGTTGGAACGTTGAAGCGAAACAGCTGATTTCCTCAGTCGCACAGTGGGAAATATTGGAAAAAATTCTCGCCACTCGCCAATTTTCATCGTCTCGTCGTGATTTTTTTTTAATAATCTCGTGGTTATTTTTTAATGCTTAGGGAGCGCCCCAACCTCAATGTCGAAGAAAAAATTTCTAAATTCTCGATGCCCAGTTGTTGAAAAAAATGTTTAAATAGTATCTGCTATTAATAAAAATTGATTATTATGACCCTTGATGATATATTTGGAGTTACGTTTTTGAAGAAAAAACATCATATATATCATTAAGGGTCCTAATAAGGGGCGCTCCCTAAGCATTAAAAAAAAGGTGGTTTTCGAAAAAACCTCACAGGGATATGAAAATTCAGGTTACAACGAGATTATTAAAAAAAAATCACGACGAGGCGATGAAAATTGGCGAGTGGCGAGAATTTTTTCCAATATTTCCCACTGAGTCGTGTTGAATTTTACAATTTGTTTCAAAATCAAAGTACAGCAGATTTATGTTGTTTATAGACTTTGTCTGGATTTAATTTTGCACAAAAAATTACGAAAGTCGTCGATTTACGATATAGTTTGTTTGCTAATGATAGGTAGTTATTATTGTGTTAAAAATGTAAGCTGTAATTACACTGATAATCTGCTAGAAAAACAAAATAAACTATATAAGTTCTTTAAATATCGATATTTTTATTAACCTAGTTCTTCTATAAGTACTGAATATTAAAAAAAAACTGTTTATATAATATCGGAGAAACTATGCGATTTGTAAAAAATCTGAGTACGCCGATGGCTTCCTCATAAAAAATAGAACCAACAATGTTCAAATTCTTTTCTTCCAAATTTAATGACAACGGAGATATACAGGTTAATGTAAATGGGCGATTTTTCAAAAAACCCTAAAACTAATTAAGTTAGCCAAGATCTTTTGGTACCAGCGAAGTAAACTCAAAAGAAGAGGACGGGAAGTTTGGCAAAAATCCATCGATAACTTAACTGAATGAATTTTTTCATTAAAGAAAAAAAATGTTAATATAAATTAATCGTAGATTATACAAAATTTTTTAACCACGTCCTGAAGTAATAAAAATGGAGAAATGTGTCCTAACCTAATTCAGATAAAAAAGTAACAACCGGAGGTCAAAAATTAATATTTATAATAAAAAAATATATTTGAAAAATCATTTGCTCGTTTTAAAAATGTAGCACAAAATAATTTATATAAACATCCCAAACGAAGTGTTTCATGTTTTTTAAGCTGTCAAAAGTAAAACAAATATTTTGTATCTGTCCCATGTGTAAACGAAGGGAAGATTTATTTGTACAAGAGGCATTCGCAAGCCCTTTAAATAAAATTACGGCCCCAACAAAGGACTGAACCTTTCTGATTGCGATACAATACAAATTTACTTTTGTACTACTACCTTATCGACCGGCCCGATATCTCAATCATTAACGAGGGCTATTTATTTATTTGAGAGTTTATTTGAACAGTTTTAAAGCGAATAAATCTAATGGAATCCGAAGAATAAAAGAAAACCGTTCCTCCTGAAAGACAATAAAGATCGCTGAAATTTAATTTCGAGGGGTGGAATTCCGTCTGATTAATAACTGTAGCGCCCAAAACGGATTTTATACAGAATATAATTAACAGGGCCGTTATAAACGGTTTCTTCTAAAAACATTTTCTCCAAGGAGCATTTAAGGGGGTTTCTCTGATTTGGAATTGACAAATATTCATAAAAAAATTAATATGAGCTTATTAATATGAAGAAAATCCTCAAAAAAAATGATGACTAGTTTGGATACCTAAGAGACCAGATATTAATAAAATAATTTTTCACGATTTAGTACAAAGTCTTATGATGAGAATGCAGATTTTTTTGGTCTTTCCACTTAGAATACGCAACAATTGACGAACAGTTTCCACAGCAACTTGTACAAATAGGAAACCGATATCTAAGGAATCGTATGACAGCTTGTAAAAATAGATTAGGTACGTGTGAGATACATAATTTATAATAATTCTCCTTCAAACTAACTTATCTAACTTGACTAACTTATCCTCCATATGCGTGATAGCGGCAACGCCGCGGTCTCGACGTAGCGTATTATTTGAAATTCGCAGGTGTCCAAACAAACAGAATGATCGATTGGGAGCGAGCGAACGCCGAGCAAAAGCGCGCCGGCCAAGTGCAACGTTGCCAAATCTAAAGGCTTACTACTTTAGTCACTAGCGAATCTACAGAAACTTTGGTTAGACTTTAGACGCACCTCCGCACCCGATAAACCTCCTTAAATTGTCGAAAACGAAACGGCAATCGTGCACTGCATATGCAACGTTTTTGCTCCTTTGATTACTTCTTTAATTTTCAAGGTCAAAACGAGGAAGAAAATTATCCTATACAGGGTGTCCAAAAAGCCACTACCTCCCCCCCCCCTAATAATTTTTGAGGATGAGTCTTATCAAAGAAAGTTTCAAATCAAACTTACAAAATGTCGAGAAACCAAGGCTTCATGTCTTTTTGGAACACCCTATATATGTAATTTATGCAATATTTAAAATATCAACAATGCTCAGAAAATTTCGAGGTTAAAACAACATCTTAACGTCGACTCATTTGATGGCCAGGTTCTAGATTTCGGTTTTGTCGTCCCACTATATTTTGCCAAATTTTTGTGGGGTTTAGGCGACCGTCCATAAAAAATTCCCTTCTAAGACTATGTATTATGATGTCAATCCACAGATTAACGTAAATATGCATGACGTAGAAAAAGTTCCATAAGAGAGGTTAGTGTTGCCTTGTATTTTGCACGCCACTATAGCTATTTTTTTGCAAAGTTGTGTGTATGTTCACAGCTAGAATTTTGTGTCAGATCCAACAAATGACCATCAAATATATCAAAATAAAGAGACTTTTGCTTTCTAGTTGAACACCTTGACTATTTTTACATAGATAGGATCATTTTTTACAATTACAGTGACATAAGGTTTGATGGGCATGTCTCTAATAATAAGGGAGATATGACCAAGTGATTTTGCAATATCGGCATCCGGAGCCTCTGAGCGATTTGCTAGATTGTACCAAGAAAAATTGATCAATATTTGTTTACTACGATTTTGAGAATGAAAACTAAACAAGATTGCTGTTGTTTTAAATTTAAAATACATCATTATTTCATTAAAAATTATTATAAAAAGAGAATACATTTAAAATTTTCATTAAAGAAGCACTAAATATTGTTCAAATCAAACAGGTTTTTATTAGATATATCAGTAACTTTATCAACAATATCAGAAAAATCAGAAAAAAATAAACAGGGTGTAACAACCTAAATACGTTAAAATATTTAAGTGAGGTATTCCTGAGTTAATTCTAAGAAAAAAAGTTTATATAAACCTTTGTCCAGAAATGCTTTTCGTTTCTGAGATACAGGGTGTTGAAATTAAAATCAAAATCATTATTACAACGGCTGCTGAAAGCGCCCCACATTAATACAAGCTTCTGCCCTCCTCGCTTAGGAATCCATAGCCTACTTTTTGAGCATAAAATCCTCAACAACTTCTTTTAACGCCTAAGGGACTCAATAAATTGCATTTTTGCAGAAATTTGCAAATTTCTCGAAAACGGTGGCTTCTAGCGTTGTTAAGGAAGTGTACCTTTTTGCTTAAAAAGGGTGTAGGAATAAGATTTACTCATAAAAAAATCGCAGAAGTCTTCTGTCAAAAAAGTTATGGCAAAATATAATTAATAATAGCGTACGTAGCGCCCTCTAAATGCTGCACAAAAATTAATAACAAATTATGATTTCTCACCTCAAAAAAACCCCGGTTATCAAATTTTGTGCGAAAAATTTATCTTTCGTAAAAGTTATTTAAGAAAATCGAAAATAAAATTTAATTTCAACACCATGCAACTCAGAAACGAAGTATTTCCGGACAAAGATTTATATAAAACTTTATTACTTAGACTCAATAATACCTTACTTAAATATGTTAATGTACTTAGGTTACACCCTGTATATTTAGTAATGTATCTATCTCGGGTAACAATAAATCTACAACCAAAATTTAAGGTTAGCAACAAATTACAAAAATCAATTGAAATAATAATCATAAAATGACCCCTCAAAATTGTTGAAATATACCTATCTAGTGCCTATATACAGGGTGTCCCGAATTACACACGACAACTCTGTGCAATTCAAGACAATATGCTTACTTTTGCAGATACGAAAATATAATATTTACACAAATGCCTCTGAAGATGTAAACGTATATTGACAGAACACGGGGTAGTAATTTAACTATGTAAAGGTAAAATATAATGGATTTGGAAAGTTATGTCAACCAGTGTAAAAGGCCGAGTATTTCTGAAATTCGATATGCCATTTTTGAGTTATAATAGAACTTTTTAGTAATGACGTCACATACACTAAATAATAGGCAACCCCATAGTTCATTTTTCGATATTTTTATGTACTTTGGACGTAACTGCCAAAAAATGTCTTCTTTGTCATAACCTCGTAATATTCTGGCAATATTAGAAATATTTAAGAAGTTTCAAACCCCAAGTGACAAACTAAAAGAATTATAGAAGTTATGTAGGTAGGTACATATTTAAATTTATAGAACAATATTGACTTCTATAGTAATTATTAATAAATAAAAATTATGTCAGTGTTACTGAGCATGCGCATTAAAGATAATTTCATGTAAGCGAAGTAGCCTCACAACAGGATATCATTCAAGAAACGTTCCGAGCATACGCATGAGGTATAACACGGCTAATATTAAATTTTTACTTTATTTAAATTCAGGAATATTCCTTTATATCGTTTTTTGTAAGTTTTAAGCACATTTGTGTATCTATTTTACGAAACACGTGCTGGTTCTTAAATACTTCTAAATCCTTGTAAAAATAAATTAATTTGGAGTTATTCATTTCTATAGTATTTATGTAAATAATACACAAGGGTTAGATTCGGTCTGTACAATTTCAACTATGATAATTTGTTATGGGTTGCCTAAATATGTGACGTCATATTAAAAGAGTCGATTGAATTCTAAAATTAACTTGAATAAATCGACAGTAACTACAAAACTATTTATTTCACAGAAGAAATACAGGGTGATTCAGAACTTATCTAAAAAAAAAAATCTGGATGTACAGAGGACCCTTACAAATACAATTTTGTAAAGAAAATAACAAAGAGGGCAGTTCGAAAATGATTTAAAAATACACTTCTGCACGCCACTGGAAACTGGTCCACTGTAAAACCTGACCCCGCACAATGCGACCGGCATGGCGGTGTGATAAAAACGGACAAAAACTTTCGCAAGGAAAGAAATATGTAAATAGAATTTTATCGCACCTATTTTATATGTGTTTTTAAATAATAAAATCATTTGACATACCCGATGTTACAACAATTGTTCAATATTTTATCCACCAATGTGTAAACACGTTTGGGCCCGTCTTACCCAGTTTCTGCGAACTAACACAAATGTTGTCTTGTTTCACCTTAACACAAATGCTTCACCATAAATTAAAACGATATCCATCAACTCCGAGTACACGCAAACCATTTTTGACACTAACTACCCATTTTTGACACTAACTACTAAAAACCTATTGTAAACACCACAGATAACAGGTAAATATCACAACGACGATTGCAAAATCCGGTTCAGAATTCGGAGTCGCTGAGGCCACGTGGCATGACGCTAGAGACTACAATTATCTAGCTATGTAGTGGTTGAATGTACTATAACTTCAATATTTTTTTTCTCGGAAACTATAAGGATTTTACAAAAATTTTTTTACGATATTGATTCCATTTCTCATGCTGCATCTATTCCCAAATTTCTTTGTATAAGTTGTAAATCGCCCTGTATAATTATTAAATTAGAGATGTAATTTTGAATCCAAATCAAATATCTAAGAAAATCATTGGAGTACAAGTTATGATTTTTTTAGAAGAAAATAGCATACAATTCTAATTTCTGCACCAACGAATTTTTGTTTGGATTTACATTTTACTTGAAGCTGTATTTTATTTTTGTAAAACACTCAGTTTTTTCTCTAAAAGAACTGTTTTTACGGTTATTTACCTAATTTTTCGGGTAAAATATTTTGAAAAAATAATTAGGAATTGAAATATAACGATCAACATTGTAAAATACTTGAAAAATACGTTGAAATTCTGGGTTTGTTGATTACAGTGTCTTCAGTATCACCGCCACTAGTCAAAATTATACACATTTAATGAATTTTTTACCTCTACCTGGTTAAATCACTAACCCAAGTTTCAACAGTATATGGCAAACATCTTAGGAGGTATTTGAATATACTTTCGTGATATTTTTCTATATTCATATTTCGAAAACTAGGACGTTTACGACATAGTTTTAATATTAATCCTTCTTCTTATAATGATCTAAGGCACATTTTAACGTACTTGACACACCGAATATTTTTCAACCCGTTTCCAAAAAAGGAATAATAAAAATCTTTGATTGATGAAAACGGCCCGTAGATACGTCTCGCAAAAATGAAACGCTAAAGCAACGCGTATGCCGAGACAAAGACGAGTGGAGCGTACCCTGAAAGTAATAAAGTATTCCATGAAAATTATGAGCCTTTATTAAGCGCTCCTTACCCAGTGAAATCCAGGAAGCGTTGATGTGAGACCCACCTGAAACAAAAGAAAGGCTAATTAATTAAGTTTCCCTAACAAAAATAAAACTCTCAGACAGCCTTGTAATACATTATCAAGCTGTAAGAGCAAAATTAATGAGAATATTAAATAGCGCACTTTGTCTTTGCTGGTTTCGGATGTAGGTGTATAATTATTTTTACCTGGACATAAGTACAAGTGAGTTAATTTCCGGTTTCTCATTTTCTTACAAAATAAAACTGGAGTAAAACATCTTGTACACACTACTTTTATACAGGGTGCTACACAAGGAAGTGCACAAACTTTAAGAAAGCACTCCGTTGGTAAAATAAGCAAACAAGTTAGGATCAGAAGTGGGATATTTATTAAAAAATACTGGATGTTTATTAATATCCGGTTCTTGCTTAATTGCAAATTATATTGTACACAGCAAGTTGTTTTATGTAAAGTTTAAATTGTTTTTAACTTTCTGTAATGCGGTATCAGCATCTGGAAACAATATTATTGGTCCTATTTTCATTGACGGGAATCTAGGTGTGAAACATTTACAACAACAAATAATTCCGAAGTGACAGCACTATTCCCAGATAACAATGTTCCGAACATTCCCAATGAGCTTAAATGAATTTAAAAATTGTCGTTTTTGCGTTTTTATAAACTATAAACTTTTTTGCTCTTTTTTACCTGAGAAATGCTGTTTTTGGCATACTTTCTCCTAGAACATCCTGTATACCTTTTAATCGCGTACTGCACATCCGAAACAGATGTGAAAAACCGTGACTTAACCGTTCTCATGTTACTTATTATTCTACTTTAAATTTAATTTAAAAAAATGATAAAATTACTACATATACAGGGTGATTCAGTCATAATGTCATTAATTTTAAGAGCAGATAGAGAGAAATGAGTGTAATACGATGGCGTGATTAAAAAAAAAATAAATGCATATTTAAGGCTGAAAAAAAATATTTTCAAATCATTATTTAACCCCATTTTCAGGCTGTTACTGGCCGGCTGACGTTAGCCGGCTACGATATGAACAAAGCGACCTAGATGCAATGTTGCCATATTTATATATTTTCGCACATATAAAGACAATAACTAAACGGTTTGCTCACGTCAGCCGATAATAATTTGAAATGCTATAAATTATTTTTTTTTATACTTATGCAATCAACATATTAAATTTTTTATTGTTGCCCAGCAAGAACCTCGAGGAGGTCTGAGCATGACTTGCCAAAAATCATTTTTTATTAACATCATAGTGATAATTTTTTAATTTGCTGTAAGCCTTCTACTAAAAATTGAAAGTAACGCGGCCCATTCAGATGTTCAGGTAGAAAATGCGGCCCAATTAAACGATCGCCATATACTCCTGCCCATACATTGACACCGAATCTCCTCTGAAAGCTAAACCGACGAGTAGTGTGCGGGTTTTCATCTGACCAAATGTGACTATTATGGCTGCAAAGAAATTAGCTCTGTTTCACTTTAAATAAAATTTAATATTGAAGTTACAAAACCCCAAGAGTTCAAATAATTTAAATTTCATTTCATAACCATTTCAATTTCATTACAGAAATAATGACATAAAAAACCAACACTCACTAGATAAATTATAAAGAGAGGGTGAAATGTATGTAGTATTTAAATATTGACTGTAAGTAATAGAAGATAAAAATACAATCGGACGGAGACAAATAAACAACTCGGTACGTGTTTCCGACCTAGGCTAACCTGTGTCGAGGTCAATAACCTTCTAATTTGCACGTGCACTTTAGTCTAGGAGCCAGACAGGGTTCCGTTGCCAACCAGAGTGCCACGGCTGCAAACAACTTATTCTAAAGTATTTTGACCTCCTGAATCCAAAAAACTTGGTCGCAAAGCCTGAAAGTGGTCAGTTTAATTGTTATCAACAAATTAAATGTTTAAATGGCTGTAAAAAGTTTATTTTTATAGCTAGTACACGGAACCTGATCTGGCTCCTAGACTAATACGAACTGTAGTAGGATCGTATTCCATGCAAAGTAGAGCAAAAAGTTGTCGGTCTTTTATCAAAGGAAAATCGTGTCATCAAATTGAATGTAATGAATAGGGATGATTGTTTTCGAATGTACGGTTATTACAATTTATCATTTTTAATATTATTAACGTTTTCACGTTTTATAATTTATTATGTTAAATAATACACAGTTTTAGTATTTCAATTTATTATTCAATATGCAGTTGCGTATAACCAAAGTTTACATAATAAATGTAAACTTTAGTGTAAATCTAAACTTTGGTGTAACCTAGGTAGGCACTTATTGTTTTTGAGAAAGCAATACTTATGTTTTTTACCTGTTTAAAATGCCAGCACGAGTAAAACAGCATTCATCCGTCCAGAGCACTTTGTTAATAAAGTTCTGCTGCACTTAGGAACCAATTGCAAAATTCAAGACGATTGGGGAAATCAGCTGCTTCTAAAGCTTGAACTTTTTGAAAATGTGTTATGTTAACTCCTTTGCGGGAAAAATGCGGGAGATATGGAGGGTGGTAGATTTGAATAAACGCTTTAAATTGTTAGGTAATGGTTTTGTAACCGTGTGTAGTGTATTTTGTATATTCGGGTATTTAGTGTGCCGACTTTTTTTATTTGATAAAATACAGTGTGCCTACAAACCTCTGCTTTATTTATTTTCTTTTAACGAAAGTTGACTTCGAGAAGTCAGGCTTGTTAAAACATTTTGCACTAAATTATTAAAATTAGTTATAATAAAATGCAGCATGATCCTTTATTTACTTGCATTTTATTGGTTTCATACATATGTATCCGTATACTAAAGCGGATTAATTAAATGTGAACACAGATTATGATGTGAACTTGGCAACGCTGTTCGCTACAGCTGACGATTTGTTCGTGACATTACGTTACAAAATTTTCCGAGCATCCCGGCATCTGGCAGGGCCGCCTTCTTAGCGGGAGTAATGGGTTGATTTCCTTCATTTTTTAAAATCGAGTAAAAAATTTTTTTTACCGATTTTCTGTCTTTATTAAGTCTTCCGAATACGTGATTAAAATTAATGACATTATGACTGAATCACCCTGTATATTGAAACATTACTTATTATTACACGCAAATTATTACACGAATACTAAAAACGTGTCTAGTTGCATATTATAATCAATTATAATAGTAATTGGTATACCACGTCCCAAACAGTCGTAAAATTTATGGTCTGATATGAAGATGTCGTAACACAGTAAAATAAATACCAATAAAACGGTGGACATCTTACTTACGTGCGACGAAATTATAAAAATGGAATAGTAATTTATGCATACCCGCCCATGTCTGAATGAAATACGATTAAATTCAAATAGCACAGAATTTATACATAATAATCAGCAACATAAACAAAATCTAAAAATAGACTTATTTACTTTGAAATACTAGACGAAGTGTAAATACTCGCGTGCTAATTACAAAACAAATTACTGTCGCCGCAGTTGCACGCGGCCGTAGGTATATTTGTAATTGCAGCCAAGGTTTTTAAGTATAAAAAATGCGTTTCCGAATATTACATTATGTCATCGAACGGAAAATCGGTAACGGTAACCTAAAAAAAGTTCGAATAGTGCTGTAAACAAATAATGAAAACAACAATTTATTGAGAAACACGGATACGAGTATGACTTCCAAAAAGCATGAAGAACACGAGATAGCAAAAACATACTGGCATGTTTGTTTTTTTTTAAGTAAGTTTTTTGTACATACTGGTAAAAAAATGGTAATATATTTAAACTATTGAAGACTTTTTACATTATTAAAAGAGATACAGTGTAAGTATTATCTTTCCTATTGTTTTATTTTGGAAAAGGACATACTTCTATCGTTCCCCTATTATTTTGTTTTTGACATATCCTAAATTCAGCAGTACCTTATAGCTCAATATCAAATTCCATTTTTTCCATTCTCATGTGGATTAATTTCCCAAAAAATTAGGGTGCTTACAGTGAGGAGCAAAGAGAAATATTTCAAAAAGATATTAAGACTGAATCGTTGGTACCAAGATAGAATGGATACAAACATGTTAGCCGATTCCTGCTGGTCGTTAAAACTAGATTTATCATTGAAATCGAGAAAACGTAAAAGATGTCCACTTTGCAGATCAAAATAATTCGATACATAAAGTGAATAGTAGTCTCGATATCATAATAGCGAGATGTAGGGATTCCATGTGATTCATCAAGGCAAAGAACCTTTTATCTTGAAAAACTTTTATCAATAATCTCAACCGACAAGGACTCACTGTCTAAATGAAACATCAACGGACTTATTGGTTTGAAGCTTACTTAATTAGGCTTATTGATACTGAAATTTTGTCATGTGAAAACCATTAACTCGAGAGTCACTGGCTCAGAGTTAAAGCTGTTTTTTCTTTAATCTTTTTTGTTACTCAAATTTGTTGGCAATTCCTTCTATAAATTTGACCTTGAACTGACTTTCAATCGGAGCTAATCGGGTCAAACGGACCCCGAATTCGGATTCAGCGCCCCCAAAAACGTATAAATACATTAGTTTACCTTGTTAGCAATTGATTCGCTACGTTTGACCATGAACTGACTTTAACGCAGACCTGATCGGGTCAAACGGATACAGGGTTCGGATTTAGCGACCCCAAAAACATAGCTATCATGGTCTTGTCTTTCCGACCTTCCACTTTTTTTTTGTGGGGTTGTTATTATTTATGTTTAATTCATCGAAGATTTCTGGCAGTTTTATCAGAGCCTGTAAAAATATGATTTCTTTGGAATATCCAAGTGCTCAAAAAAATTTAATATTGAGTTTAAACTTCTCGTTATGAACGTCACAACGCCCTTAAATATCTCGGCAGCTGCCATATTGTGTTCCTACTTCTACAGTCGAACCTACGAGAATGATAAAGTGTCAATTTCCCTTGTTTTCAACATGAATTCAAAATTCATTAAATGAATAGATCATACAATTATTGAATACAAAAAATATCTGGATTTTGATATAAATTGGTATAGATTGACATCCTGATGATTCAGCAATAATATGGTATGATTAGATTTCAGATAAAAAGAGAATTGGTCTTCTATATTGGTACACCTTGTATATATTTACAAACATACGCAGACTTATAAAATAAGAAATAGAATGGCCGGAACGAAGTTTAGGAGATTACTAAAATGAAAACTGAGTGAGCTGAATTCGACTCTGTTAAAAGCCGAGTCGTGGATAGTGATTCTCAAAAAGTACTTGAATAGTGAGATTAAGACATTTTCATCGTAAAATATACCTGTAGTTAAAATGTTTAAATTTTAGGATTATAGGATTATCTCTGCTGATGATTTAACTATACACGGTGTAAGAAGTTTGACTGCCATTACTTCAACATGAGATAGAGTAATCATAAATGAATTGTATATTGCAGGGGCGTATGATTAACATAGCTGCTGCATACCATGTGTGCACACGGCAGACTTATCCTACGGAAAAAAATGTAAAGAACTATTATTGTGAAACATTTAGTAAATTTCAAGAAAAATCATTTTCCAGTTTTTAAATAAATAAAATAAAATTTATCGATTTTGTACAACGAAGATAGTGCTGTGCTTAAATTTCTCACTCAGACACGGTCCAATTCCAGATACCAACTGAATTGCGTAATGCTGGACAGCTTAGTACCTCGTGTTATCCGCCGCGCCAATGTCACATTGCTCGATATGAATTTTATCGAACTTCAAATTTATTACAACGCTAATTATTTTTTAGAATTAAGCATAAAGAAGATCAAAAAAGTGATAAACATTGTTTTTATGGTATTCTATGCACGCTGTTACGTCAATATTCCTTAATGAATCGAATTAATCGAAGCGATAGTTAGAGATTTTGATAATTTTTTTCTCGGAAATAGTTGATTCTGTTAAAATTAAGCCAGTCAAACTTCTAACACCCTGTACAGTCATTAATGTCTTCTGTGGAGCATTTAGAAGTTCTGAGAAATTGCTATGACGTGCCTATGCTTACAAGAACGAATAAGGATTATTACTACCTCGGAATAAATAGAACGTCTAATAATAGGGAGTTATTTCCCATATTATTCTAGTAAGCCTATTAAAGTCTATATTTATAAACATTAGTGGGCGCTTTATTTCACTAATCTTTTTTTTTATTTGTCGTTCCATGTTAACAACACCTTACTTTATTTTATAAGCGGAAAATAAAAAGGATAAAAAAGCACTTCCCTGTACATTAAAGGGTAAATTTATAGGAGGGAATTTTAGTTATAACTATATTAAGGTTAATGGCATTCTGTCATGCAAGATAAACATATTCCGGCTTCATCAAAAATTTTTAATCCATACAGCTCTCACATGCTTTTTAAAATGTTAAGCGGACTGGATTTTACTTAAATTTCGGATATTCAATAAAATATTGCCCCTTTTCAACTCGACGAAGAAACTAGGTTAAAAATCTTAAAGAATAACACTCGTTATATATTTCACCAGATTCCTTTAAGTTAAATATAAAATCTTTATTTACAACGTAATTTATTATAATTTTACTTCATTTATATTACGAAAGTGATTCATTGTACTCCTGAAAACTTTAGAAGATAATGCCCGAATGCTTGCTAGCTTGGGTTTATTTAAAATCGTATAATATAAAGAACATTATACTAAATTAAACCCTAGTTATGCGTGCACAATGTGGGCAAAGGGTAAAGGTATCTATCCATCACTTGGAACTTAGTTCTCGACATAAATGGCTTAACATATAGATTAATGTGGAGCTCTTGTTCCGGTATGGTTATGGGTAATGAAAACATTTGTTTCATACACGGAAATACGGATGAATTGGATTTCAAAAGTCGCCGGGTTAAGCTTATTTAAATTTATCTTTGTAAAAAGTGTCCAAAACAAGAATCAACCGAATCTAGAATAGTTCATAGAGAATGTATATGTCGTGTGAGATGATTTTGAAAATCGACCATGTTTCGAATCCACATGTTCGAGAAAATGGAGTCTATTGCTACAAACACCTAGACAGCGTTTGTTTGGTTGGAAATCGAAATTTTCATTCTTGTTTCGAATCCGACTGCCGAACCTGTCTATAATTCAAATACATCCAGCTAGAGCAGATGAAATCTACAGAGCCCGATGCTGTTGGCAGATCCACCATCGAACCTAAAGCCTAAATCCTAAAAAAGCGACTCGGATCCGAATTTTTCTTATAAACTCTAGGAACTCCACTAAATTTGATCTGCGACATGAGGCCGAGCTGCCTTATCTCATATCCAAAGAGTTCAATTATTGTCAAAAGCCAACGTCAACATTTGTTTTCCACGGATAAGGAACTAGAGCAATGTCCCTGGCCAGTATGTAGTACAGGCCCAAGTATTCACCAGTATTGTATTGTATACGTTTAACTGCATATTCTGACGCTATATATTATCAATCTAACATTCATATCGACTAGAATTAACCATGGACCTGTGATTGATACAAAGTACTATTTAGCTAAACACAAAAGCAGTGAAATTTTATTTATTATAAACATTTATAGTGAAATTAGAACAGCCTGTAAGGGATACCCCTCTTCTTCTTTTTCTAGTGGTTGGTTCTGTTGGCACCGCGGTCTTATTAGGCATATTGTACGTCCCACTACTTAGTCCTATTCAGCAAGTAGTTTTGTCCTTTTAACACAGTCCAAAAGCTTCCTTGCTGATACTTCTCTCAGCTCCTTGCGTTCCAAATAGGGTCTTCCCAGGAGCGTCATTCTACTACTTGCGAATCCTGCGCACTCGCCTAGGATATACAAAGAAGTTTCATCCGCCGAGTCACATTCAGCAGATCGGACCATCTACAAGCCTTAGCTTATGTAAATGTTTCCAAAAGTGAGGTTCTTCTATTCTAGAAACTAGGTTATGAAGGGCTGTCGACTAATCTGCCTGCCTGATAGGCATATTTGTACTTGTGTAGAGGATTTGCCCTTAACACCCCATCTCTTATAGGCCTATAAACTATTCTCTCCAACGTTTTCAGGAGGAAACTTATCGGGTGATGTGCCTTTGCCTGAGCGTACGATGAACGTCCTGTCCTGGTTTAGGAATAAACGCCACGTTCGTCGATCTCCATGCCAGCGGTATATAACCAAGTACGTTGGCGCCACCCAAATGTGAACGCATTTTGGTTGTTATGGAAATTTTATCTGGATTTTATCGTAGTAAATCAGACTTTTTTTAGTGGCGTAACATGGAGAGGGCATTCTTATGGATAATTTCGACCCAGGCATTGTCTTCCGCGTCACTGGAAACCTTCCCGACACCTTGCCTGATAGATCTTTGTAATTAGTGTTCTCGCCAGCGTTGTTTAATATAAAATATACAACTCTTACTAACATTTAAATCAGCAGCCTCTTCACTCAAAGACCAATTATCTTCTAATTTAATTATAACTCTTGCTTTATGCGCTTCAGTTAAATGCTCCGGCATATTTCACGTTACTTGTTTACATTTAATTACGTTTGCTCTAAGTGACATATGTATATTTGACAACTATTGAATTTTACGACTATGATTTGACGTTTAAATTACACCGTACAATATTGCCGTTCACATTTGGGTGGCGCCGACTGTACAATGGTGGCATTGAAGATGTGATTTAAGACCGGAGTTAGACAGTCCACCTCACCATCAGCTCCTGGTGATTTAAATGGGTCAAAGGAACTTATTGCCCATCTAATTCGTGACTGGCTCACTACCATCTTGGCGACCTCCCACTTCTGTCGAGACCCTGTCGTTAGCCTCTGCTGCTGATCCCAGTCATGTTCACCGTGGTTTAATAACCTGGAGCCAGGAAAGTGAATAACTCCAATGTCTCCCTTCCAGTTTTGGTGTATTCTCCACCTGGTGTCTTAAGAGTTTCTCATTACCGTTTTTAGAGAGAACTCTCTGGAGTTTAGCACACTGTGGGACACTATCAATGTCGTCACAGAACTTACTCCATGAGTCTCTCTTCGCTTTTCTAATTTATTTATTATACTCAGTGAGGGTTGTAGTCCGCTTTGCTCTATTACTTTCCTTTTCTGCCCCCTCAACTGTGTGAGTTCCTTACTCCACCACGGTATGGTGTGCTTATTGGACCTGACTTTGATAGGACAGCTCTATTCATATGATCTTGTGATGGCTTTCTGGAGTTCCTCCACAGCCCTCTCAAGATCATACCTTATACAGATTTTCCTAGTCCTGGCCTGCAACTCCGTTCTATAGGAGTACCTGTCAGTTCTTTTTGGGTCTCTGTAGGTTCTTACTTGCGGATCATGATCCGTCATAATTTCAAAGTGGAAGATTCAGGGATATCCCTGATCCTGTTTATTTTGAAACATTTACTTCGTCTATGTAGGTTGAAGTGTTCACTAGCAGATGGTTTATGAAATACTGAATTCGCCAGTGGTTGAATTATTCCAGCACTTGATGTACTTGCAATAGGGACATTTTTTTGCTTACAACTAATTTACCGGTTATGGACTTCTTTCTCAATGTCGGCCTCAGCTACTGTTGAAGATTTCCATTCAGAATGCATTTTTAAAGTTGTGGTAAAATTAAAATTCATCGACGAAAAAATTATGTGTTTAACTTAGCAGCAAAGTAGATTTAAAGCATTGGCTGCTTTAATAGACTCGGCTGCGCCTCGTTTATTAAATACTAGCCGCGGCATTAAATCTTGTACTTTACTGCGTAGTTAAACAAACAACTATAAATTAATAAAATGATTTATAAATTTTAGGGAATTTTACGATAAGAAAAAAATAAATGTTGGCAACACTAATTTGAACGATAAAATGGTAAGGTTGTATTTCATACTCGTTGATTAATCAGTTAACGGCATTTTACATATTTTTAAACATGCAAGCAACACCTGTTATGCCATAAATCGATTTTATTTCCAGTTGCTATCCTTGTAGTACGGTGTTATTTCTTCATCTATTCAACTTTTTACGACTACGATATACCAATATGTAAAACGTGTCAAAAACCATTTTTCTATGCATCTTATAATTCCCTCTTCGTTGAAAAAATATCGCTTTACACCTGCCGTAATTAAATTTCCATTATTTATAAACACGTTCATTAGTTCCACGCAAGCCGCAGTTAAATTAAATCCCTTCCAAAACAGAAACGTTTATTCGGTTCACCGATATCTTCGGAACCGCAATGAACCCGATAACATCAGCCTAATTATTCTAATTAGGGACTACTGTATAAGGCTTAACGTAACGTTAACTGGAGTCCTAGGTGGCGTTGAATCCGTAACCGGACCCGACCGGTCGGGTCCGGAGCTTCGAAATCCGTGGAGTGTGACACAACACGCACCTCGGCTAGAGGAGAAGACCGTTGACCCCTGCGATCTCTCGAATTCGCCCGTCATGGACCTTATACAACACACCGAGCGGAGTGCTCGTCCGCGAGACTGGCGCAACGGATTGCAGGAATTTCGTTTGACGTATATGGGCGCTGAATAACGGTAATGACTTTACTAGTTATAAATGGAGTTAACTAGGCTGTGTGTATTTTGTTCACACACGGAACGGTTAACCAAATAGCTCGGTCAACTTTTATCGAACGATGAGGTTGTTTTGGTGCTTTACGAAAACCACAATTCATTTAAGAGCTGAGTCACCTGCGACACGTCAAACTTGCACGCAGTACAGTCATAAATAAACGACAATTTTTCCTATTTCTTAATCTAGTAAAGTAATTTTTTTTATTGCATGTAAATATTAATGTGACAATCATTTCACTCACTTTAGAAGTCTTAGAACGTCCTTTTTTACAGTTCGTACATTATTTGTCGAGATAGAATTCCAAGAAAAGAATAAACCAATAAAGTTCTGTTAACGGAACTACTGTAACAACTTACCGCGACAGGGGCGTGCCTTGAAATTTTCCACGTTATTTTCAGAATTTAAAAATATTCAGGGTGGTGCAGATTTTAGACAAACTTTGGGAAAGTACTAAACAGCAAAAATTAACATCACTTTGCTCTAAGAACATAGGCGCAGAAAGTCAACGTTTATGAGATACAGGGCGTTGATATTATTGAAAATAAAACAATTTTTTTAAATATCTGGAAAACCACTTCATCGAATTTATCTAAATTTGGCACACATTTTTTGTCAAATATTTCTCCTAGTTCTGTATGCACACAGTCCAATTCAAAAACCAGTGGCGGAGGAACAAGAATATCGTTTCCTTATTTAAAGTAAAACTTCTACGCCACTGAATTAATAGGTAATATGAATACATTTTATAACGGCCTGAAACATTCCGGATCAAAAAACAGTCTTTTATTTTTGTCGAAAAGTGAATGGTTTACGAGTTATGAGATATATTATCCAAGTAAACAAAACGTTGAATAAGGAAAAATAAAACGAATTTGGGTGGTCCAGATTTTAATAGACAAACTTCGGCAAAGTACTTACTAAACAACACAAATTAATATCATCTTGCTCTATCAACATAGGCGCAGAAAGCCACCGTTTATGAGATACAGGGCGTTGAAATGATAAAAAATAAAACAATTTTTTTAAATAACTGGAAAACCGCTTCATCAAATTTATCCAAATTTGATACACATTTTTCACTATCATAGCAAACATGTCGAGCTCAACTTTTAAGTAACGCGAACAACAAGTAAAGTTATATAATAAATTAAATCAATTGCTCGAACTGTCCATCTCCAAAATCAATGCAGATCTGGTATCTTTTGGTTATAGAATTCACAGGAGCTCTGATTGAAACTGGATTTTGCTTCAAATTAATGCAGGCCTCATTTAGCCTGGTCTCTATTTGCTATAGGAACGGCATAAACGTCATTTTTCTAGGTTACCCCCAAATAAAATAATCTAAAATATTTAGATCAGGTGATCTAGGTGGTCAAGGTGCCATTCCGACCAATCCATCTGTTTTGCCAGAATGTGCTGGCGCCCCACCCATTTGAAACCAGGTCCCGATGTCCTCCATTAACTGGAAGAGCATATTGTCCAAAAAATTTAAAATTAGATGGGAATTTAGTCTAGGTGGCAACATGTTTACTTGGATATGTTTCATAACTCGTAAACCATTCACTTTTCGACAAAAATGTTTCAGACCGTTATAAAATGTATTCATATTACCAATTAATTCAGTGACGTAGAAGTTTTACTTTAAATAGGGAAACAATATCCTTGTTTCTCCACCACTGGTTTTTGAATTTGGACTGTATGAATACAGAACCAGAATTATTAAAAAATGTGTACTAAATTTGGATAAATTTGATGAAGTGAATTTCCAGATATTTAAAAAAATGGTTTTATTTTTGTTAATTTCAACGCCTTGTATCTCATAAACGGTGACTTTTTGCACCTATGTTCATAGAGCAAAGTGATGTTAATTTTTGCTGTTTAGTGCTTTCTCGAAGTTTGTCTATTAAAATCTGGACCACTCTGTATACAGCGTGTCCAAGATAATGCTGGGATAGCATTAGGATCTAGGAAACGGTAAGAGATACGGGGTAGCTCAAATTAGAAAAAAGTTTTGTTTTTTATACCTAACAATATGTCGTCTAGAAAATTTTAAAATTCCGGATAGTTCCGGAGGTATCTGGAAAAACCCGAAATTTTGCAAAATCGTTTTATTTTTTTCTGGCTTTATTTGAAAACGAATAAATTGTATATTTAGTTTGCCACTTTTTTCGCTCTATCCAATGGCGTCAACATTTTTGCTATCCGACGTTTCGTCTTCGAGGGGCCATCATCCGGTCAATTTTTTTAAATACGTCGCTGTTATTTTTATGACAAAAATAAAAGTCATTTTTAATTCTGAATTAAATGATATAAAAAGCTTTTTAGCTAGTTTTAGCTATCATTTAAAATTTTTTCCGAATACGGCTCTGAACGCTTTCAAAATATCTATTGGAGGAAGTCATAACATTATAAAAGTCAATACAGCACAAAATGTTCAACAATTTTTTTTACTAAGTATTAACAATAATAATTAGAAATAATAAAACCTTTCATAAATTCGTATTATTTTTTTATTAATACAACTTTTTTAAATTATTGATTAACGTTTAACGTTTAACTTAGAAAACTTAGAAAAAAAAAATTTGGTATAAGGTGTGAGTGTACCAAGAGCACTAATCGACAATAAGTAGAGTTCAATTGAAGCATTTTAAAGGATCACATTAAAACGTGACAGAATTTTTTAACCCGTTGCCGGACTAAAAAAATTATTACTTTATTTTATGAAGAATTTAATTCTAAAACTTTTCTTATTCTTATCAGTTTTCAAAAAACTTTGCCGTTTTCCACAATAACACGAATAACTAATAATACGTATTGCAGCTGTGTTATTTAAGATCATGGAAAATTCAAAAGTTGGCTATGAATTTAAACTTCAAACTTGACGATCAGGAAAAAACACCACAATCAACATATATTTTGTTCTATATTTAATAGGTTTCGGAAACCTCTAAAATGGTTGGCCCATGGACTCACTTTCCTCGCACCATTATCCGTCGCACGGATCTACTTATTGAAAATTAATCAAATACTATTTCGGTACTGAAGTATAAATCTCGATAAATAGAATAAACTATGAAAAGGAAGAAAGACCATAAACTTCTCAATAGACGCAGAACAATTACATGACTCTATTCAAGTTAAGCTCTGTCTAACCTGTCGATATGAATATCGAACGAAAAAAAAAAACTGATACCTTCATAGATTCATCAAAGCATATTTATGTATTTTTCTAGAGGTAGGAATCATTCATTCTCTTGAAATTTGGAAGCAAATTGAGGTTATGATGAAAGTTATAATAACTTGGGAAAATAATAGGTTTGTTCCAACAAGAGTCAGGGATTGGTTCCCAACCGTTTGAAATGTTTGGCCAGCTAAGTTCTAATTGTGTCTTCACTGAATATATCGCAAGAGTTAGTTGGATGCACATTTCAAACAGTTCGGAACCAATTTCTGACTCATGTTGGAACAGACCTAATATAACACGTTTCGAGAAAGAGATGCTCATGCCCCTTTGAAAGATTTCTCTTGGATCGCACCACACTTTCTACAGGTATGTTGAAATGGCCAGCTCACGTACCAATGCGGTTTGATTTCAATTTTGACGAATGAAATTTGAACACAGAATGCATTATTTCTTTAAAAAAGGCCATTAATTAAATACCTTGCGAAACCGAGTCTATGAGAATGAATGGAAAACCGTTGTATTTAGTTCTTTTTAAACTCAACTTATTAAATAGATACAGCTCCACAAATTTAGGCCTCAAATTGTTTTTATTCATATAGTACATATTACATAAGTAAATTCAAAGACAGGGTGTTCTGGTTAAAACTCCCCAGTCCTGTATCTCGAAACTCAAGAGATATCTAAGTTCTGTAAAAATAACGTTACCTATAACAAATTACCTCACTTCTGAGTATGAATGAAATTGGAGTGTTTCAATTAAAAACTATTGAATTCTAAGCAACTGTAATAATACAAATAATTTTTTATTTTTCGAGACATTTGGACCTGAAAATATGTTTTTTTTAGAATGACAGTTCTTTACTCATTTATCATAATTAATTTTAGATCGTAGATGATATGGAACATTTTCCATAAGTTGCGATAGTTAAAATGGTAATAAAACTTGGGAAATTATGTATTTACCATTGGTTTCTTAACGAAACATATTTTCCGTTCTCCTAGGACAGGGGTCGGCAAGTAATTTTAGGTGGGGTCCGGATACTTTTAAAAATGTTTAACGAGGTCCAAAAAAAAATTCATATTTCTTACAAATTTTCATTTGAACTCAAATTGAATCTGCTTACTAACCATTAAGAACTTAAAACACTCACACAATTGTAAAATACTAGAAAAAATGATAAGGTTGGCACTCAAATGTAAAACATTTTTTAAATAATTTATTTGAGTAATTTATACTTTTAAAAAATTTTTGGCGGTCCAGTATTTTACCTTCCGCGGACGGGACCTGGACCGCGGTCCGCCAGTTGCCGACCCTTGTCCTAGGACATAAAACGTCGTTATTTCAAAGGTCAAAAACAAATCCACGAATAAAAAACCTTGACACTACAAAATTTTGATTGTGAAATTAATTAAAAACTTCACTTACCTTTTAAGCAAAAATAGCTTAATGAACAAAGTTTAATTTTTTATTTTTGTTGTCAATAAATACATATTACCAAATAATTACATATCTTCCATTAATCTTTTACAATAAAGACTTGTTTTATAATATGACAAGAAGCTGGATAAAATAAGTTTTATTTACCATTTTAATTAGAACCATTCAATAAAAAAAGTATAAAGCAAGTTATTTAGTGTATTTTATACCATTTTTTAGAGAACTCAGATGGCCCCATTGGTTTTAAAAATGTTGGTCAGGGGAGTTTTAGGTAAAAGACCTTGTATAGAGATGACATCAAAGCAGCTCACAAATTACTTCCACCAATAGAACTATATTATTATATTTAGGATATCTTTATTTCGACACGAAAACGGAAAACTACTGATTTTTACAAGTTACTAAACAGACGAAAGACCAAACTTTCATTTATAAATATATTATTGTCTCACGATTTTTTTCTCTGCGCACAAAATCTCTAGAGAATTGAAAACTTAACACTGAAAGAATCGCATGTGGTGCTATTGATCTGTATTTAATCGAACTTTGAGAACAGAACAACCCCCTACGCGATCAATAGACCCGTTAAGTAAATTGAACATCCCTTCGCTTCCAATGCGAAAGTGAAAGTGATGAAGGTCGACAAAAAGTAAAACAAACGATACCAGTTTATACGTTTATAGTGGGTTTAGTTAACACGGGTTTCTAAGTACCAGTGGAACAGCAAAAAATACGATCCTTTTAAAAAGACATGTTAGCAGAACTATTTGTGACGAATTAATATTTTTATGGAAATAGAATGCAGCTAATCACACCAAATATGTTCCAAAGTATTAATTTGCACAATATTAATAAATTTAAGAAAACAAGTTTATTGAACAATTTCACGATAATTTTTTCTGATGTCGACCTCCTTTTTTCAACTCTATGGAAATAACTTAAAAATAATTGCATTGCTTTCAGTTATGTTTGTAATTATCGAAATTGAAAATCATGATTAGTTAGCATGAACAAACTATTAGAAGAAATAAACTTTAACCTACATTGTATTTCCATCTTTATCATAAAACAAGGTAGGCATAAGGTGTTCAAATCGGAGAGTGCGGGATCTACACGAGCAAAGAGCAAAACATTAATGGGCTACAGCTTCTGAACAGAATAATGCCCTGAAAATTTATATCAGGAGGGGGTCAGTGTGAATCCAGTAAAGTTAAGGTCGCTTTGAAGTAAATATATCCTAAACGTGAGAGCACAAGAAAATCAATAAATGTGTTGTTACAACTCTATTTATTTAGGAAATTATGAAATTATGTTACGACTTCTGTATATTACTTAAGACTGGCGTTTTGTAGACAAGAAATCGCACTTTTAGTAAGAGATTGATAGAACAAGTAGATCAATCCAGGAAGCAACGAAGCATAACCCTAAACTAGATCAACTTCCTTTAATTTTTCGCATTGAAAGATCACGGAGAATATGTAAACAGCAGAAAATGTACCCTCCTTAGTACGCGAAGCACAAAGGCTCCATCTATCGCGCTGACTTCCACTATGCCATTCAAATGGCTACTACGGTGGAAGCGACCTGCTAAAATTTGTCAGGTACTTTATTGCACGAATGTCGCCTATAGAGGGTGAAACACAATGTAAGTCGTCAGTGCCGCGAAAAACAACTACTCCGAGGGCTATTTGCCCCTACCGGCATTGAATTACATTCGCGACACCCGGTACAACAGCTAGGATCGCTGATGAGCTGATGAGCGAATAGTTTCCAAATAGCATTCTGTGGAGTGATTATGTTTATAGTACCGTATTGTACGCGATTTTCTGTATTCAACAAGTATGCAAAATTCACGAAATGTAAGATAAATATATGAGATAAAAATATGCGTTTTTCCTTATTTTGAATGTATTGTCAGTAGTCTTATACCTTGAAGAAAACTCGAGGGGTAAACCGCTCCTTGAATTCTGTACAAAAACTTCTTTATACTTCCTCAAACTTCCCCGACCTTCTCTAGACTGCTTCGTAATTCCTCCACACAAATGTTTAACATTCTTCGCATTTTTCTACCACGATTAACCTCGGTAATAACCATTTTTGTTCAAAGGACGTTTCAACTCTGTGACAAGCGCACGCTTGAATCCATATTTTGGTCAGTTTTGAGATTTGTGAGGATGAAAATGTGAGATATTTCTCTCCCTGGTGCCCAAAAACCCAAACTTTTATCGTAAATACGATCAATTGGGTTTTGTCTATAAGATAAGTGTCTATAAGAGTATAATTAATAAATTCAAAATATCTTTTCAATCCTAGAAATTGCTCAGGATCTAGCGGTGTTTTCGTGACTATTGCTCATTTGGAATGTTTTGCACTGTTCGAAAGTTATTTACCTAAAATAATGATACTAAATGGTTTCAAATTACATATTTCCCGAGCACCTGTCAAAAGGATACTTTGCTTCACTAAACGTTCCTCGGAATTCCTTTCAACTTCCTCAACTTCCTTATAACTTCCTCCAACTTCTTCCCGACTTCCTGGGGACATGTACAAAAACTTCCCCAATGGTTTACCCCTCGAGAAAACTTATATACAGTGAAGAGATGTTGTTTCTACTTAGATTTTCTAAAATGATGTACAAACAATTGTGCATAAAAACGCCCCCTTTAAGGAGGTTTATCGGGTGCGGAGGTACGTCTAAAAGTCTAACAGAGTTTCTGTACATTCGCTAGTGACTAAAGTAGTAAGCCTTTAGATTTGGCAACGTTGTACTTGGCTGGCTTTGTTTGGAGGATGGCTAAGCTTGAAATATACACCATATGTCACACCTGCGAATTTCAAATAATACGCTACGTCGAGAATCGCGGCGCGGCGTTGCCGCTATCACGCATATGGACGTTAAGTTAATCAACAACAGCAGTTTGAAGGAGAATTATTATAAATTATGTATCTTACAAGTACCTAATCGATTTCTACGAGCTGTCATACGGTTCCTTAGATATCGGTTTCCTATTTATACAAATTGCTGTAAAAGCTGTCAATTGCTGCGCATTCTAAGTGGAAAGACCAAAAAAAACTGCATTCTCATAAGACTGTACTAAATCGTGAAAAATTATTTTATTAATATCTCGTCTCTTAGGTATCCAAACTAGTCATAATTTTTTTGAGGGTTTTCTTCATATTAATAAGCTTATATTAATTTTTTTATGAATATTTGTTCAATTCCAAATCAGATAAACCTCCTTAAGTAACTTGTTAACAGCACTTCTCTATATTTCTATATAAGTTTAACAAAAACAATTTGAAATAAAAGAAATCTAATTCATATCATAAAATATAATAACTACGAAGATCTCAGTTCCAGTTTACGAAGGAAAAAGATTCTAGATAAGTTATGAAATTATATAAAACATTCATTTTGTTAGTGTTAGGCATCTTTATAAACTATGAAAAAAGTAAGCCGTAATGCTGCTACAGTTGTTTTGTTTATTATTTCAACAGAACAGATTCTAATGATTTTGAATTATTTTCAAAAGTTTTAAGGAAGGTCTCTTCACTTCTCCACAGCCGCCACGATATTTTAAATAATATTGGACAATTTATTCATATTTTAAATTACAGGTTTTTCTCCATTAGACACTAATAATAACCAGTCAAAATATTCATTCATAAAACAATTCCTGGAAATGTTATAAAAGAAACAAATCCGAGATCCCATAAAGTGATTTATGTGTATTTAAACGTCCCGTAATAACGTGTAATACTAGAAATTCTGGTAAATTTGATAAATACTGAGAATTTTACACAAACCAATATACGTAAACATTAGCGAGTAGAGAACTGCAAGAACTATTTATTTACTCTTTTTCTTCATTTCTAAGAATAGTGACACTATAAAACAAGCAGCTATTAATTTTCTGAGATTCTGAAATTTTCTAATGAATGAATTAAAAAATTTGAATGTATAATGTAAAATAGTAGTAAATTATGGAAACAAAAGAAATGTGACAAATCTTTTTAAGATGATTTGGAATTTATTTCTATTAACAAGTTTCTCATTTATCACAGCTTTGGAACAAGGAAGTTAACACACTCCGCCGCCGCCAGTAGGATATAAATATTAGGTGTGGGAAAACAGTGTCGAGATTATTCTTTGATTCATTTCGAGTTTTGATTGTTTAAATTTTAAATTTATTGAATGGAGATTGTATAGTTGACGAATTTTGAATTGCTTGATCAATTATGAACTGCTCATTAAAGTTAGAGAGATCAATCCTATGAACTTTACGAGGTAAGCACTGGAGTTCCTCAGGGTTCAATGCTGGGACCTTTGATTTTCCTAATTTTTGTAACTGACATCTGAATATACCAATTCAAATATAGTTACATCCTTAGCCAATGAGACAACACGTTCATTGTAGTATCAGCTGGCACTCATGATAAACTTCAATTGCTAACCATAAATTTGGTGCTGTGTTGTATCAATTAGGGAGAAAAAAATTGGTTCATTTGTTTATTTAATTAGCTCAGTGCATTTATTTCCATTGGCTGAATTGACTTACGACCTTCCCTTAAAATTTTCAGTTCAATCGACAAGTAAGTAGACAAAAATCAGAGATAGTATGACCACGTCAACATGGTCACAAAACAGCTAAATCAAATATATTATAGTGTTGTAGTCAGTGCAATTAGTAAACTATCGCTTGGTTTTATAGTCAACTCAAATTATATCGAAAAAAAATTGTGAGAATTATGTTCTATGTCCTTTCTAGAGATTCCAGCAGGTCAATATTTACTCACAATAACAATATGAGTTTTCCCTTACAAGTAGCTTGATGTATGGCAAAATGACTTGCTAACTTTACCTAAGCTTAAAACAGTGATATATGAAAATTATTATTCAACCATTTTCATGAATTGATAAAAAAATTAGTAAATAAACCTTTTTAATCAAACTCAAAGAGCTGTTACTAAAAGAGGTGATATTATAGAATATTTTTCAGAGAGAAATCAAATCGTATATTACTTACCGACTTACAATATTACCTTTTTATTTGTACCGTATTTGTATGGTATATGTTACGCACAGTAATCCTTGATTTATTCTATAGGTACATGCAACGTGTTCCAGAAATCTCGAACCCCCCGATAACTTTTCAATATTGAGATCTATCAAAAAGTTTCAAATAAGAGAGTATATTAAGAAACCAATATGTTGGCGACATTAACCTTGACTTTAAATTCCAAGGACAAACTAAGATCAACTTGAAAATATTATATCTTATTCTTATTTTTTATGCCAGCAATAAATAGAGCAACAAATTTTATGTTCGAATGTGGGATTAAATTTTTTTCAATCGATATGTCAATGCAGTTTATTTGGAGGTCAAACTCGTTTTTCTCTGAATAACTTCGAGATCGAGTTCTGGAGGAAAGCATTTCAAGCAAAATTTGCGCAAATTGAGGTCCAAGGTCACCATCTAATGTCGCTCAAAATCCTACAAATTTTGCTTGAAACATTTTCCTCCACAATTATATATTATCGAGTTATTGAGAGAAAAATGGGTTTCATCTCCAAATGACCTGAGACTGGAAACATTTTCTAACCTCATATTCGCACATAAAATTTGCCGCTTTATTGATTGCTAGCATAAAAAATAGGTTGTTCTTTGTAGTATTTTTAAGTTGGCCTTGGTTTGACCTTGAAACTTAAGGTCAAGGTCAAATCCGGGCCATCATCATATTGATTTCTAAATAACTAAATATTATTATCATCCAAATGTTGTATATAATAAATAAGTTGGTGCTGTCCATTTTTGTCACTTTAGTTTTTTTTTAAGACAAAATGGATGGATGTAGTATTTTCGCCATAAACGAAATTAAGTTTGTAATCTTTGTATATACTAAATTATTTAAAGGTAAATTCCTCTGGGCAAATTAATTCCTCCTAATAATGCTTTCATAATATTTATGATTATCAATATTCATTTAACCATGTAAATAGTTTATTATTTATTATAGGTAGGTACTCGCTAAACAGGTATTTTGGTCGAGCAATATTTAAAATAATTTATTAATTACTTTCACCAAGCTCTATTTCAATTAGTGTTCATAGATATATAAAGTATTTACAGTAATTTCATAACAAGTTTTATTGACTGTGTTATCGTATCAGCTAACACGGTATTTCCTGGGAACTTACTGTTGGTATGTCCTTCGATCTTTTCTGAGGAGAAATCTTCCGCTGATGTCTAATGATATAAAAGGGGTTAGTTTCAATTTAGTGACATATTTTCTATAAGGTTTCTTCTCTAACTCATCGTGTCCAGTTAATACCACAAAATTGAATTTGTGACAGCTCAATTTTAAAAGAATTTTTTGTTGGACGACGTCTAATTCAAATCATTATATAAATGTTTTGAAAATTATGAAATGGTCTTTTAAAATAAAATTTTTATCATGTCTTTGTCAAATAATAATATATTAAAATTTGATGCAACCAAGCATTTGAATATTCTGTATTGTTTTCTATTGTCTTGTCTACCACCTACCTTTCCGAAAGAAATTTTAAAATGTCATCTTTTTTAGATTAGGTTTCCCGCGTATTTGGCATGCTCAAATATTTAGTTGCACCAAAGTGCAGTACATTGATTTTGAAAAATATATTGTTAAAATTTTAAATTAAAAAAAAACATGTATGACAACCTGTATTTCTTATTTGTATCATTAACACCCTGTATATAGAAAGTACAATAAAATTTATAATATGGACTTGAGACTGAACATGAAACACAATTCTACAAGAATAAAAAACAATAATTGACCAAATAGACCAGGGGTCGGCAAGTAATATTAGGTGGGGTCCGGATGCTTTTGAAAATTTTTAACGAGATCCAGAAAAAAAACATATTTTTTACTAATTTTTTATTTTAACTTGCACTCAAATTTAATCTGCTTACTAACCATTAAAAACTCAAATCAGTCACACACAATTGTAAAATATTAGAAAAAATGATAAGTGTGACACTCAAACGTAAAAAAATATTTTTTAAATGATTTATTTAAGTAAGTTATACTTTCAAAAAATTTTTGGGGTTCCAGTATTTTACCTTCCGCGGTCCGGATCTGGACCGCGGTCCGCCAGTTGCCGACCTCTGAAATAGACAATAAAATGAGTAAACAATTTGTTGGTATTAATGTTCTTAAGGCATGCATTTTATGTGCAGGAAGAAATGCAACACGCATATCGTACTTCACCAATTTGCATAATTTGCATTAACCTACAAATCCACAGAGACTGCTTACTTTCTGCCGTGCTTTATGTTTTTAATGACGGCTTGATTCGCATTTTGTTCGTTATAATATTGCATGACTGCATAATTAATGTTCTCAGTTTAATTGAAAATCATGTTTACTTGTTCGTCCCGCCAAGATTTTTTCTTAGGTAGAAGTTTATGACCTGCCACTCTACGAAAACGAAAACTGTTTTAAACCTTTGGTCCAGTATAGCCCATTATAGCATATATACTAGGCATAGCACCGCACAGCACCATAAAAAATTCCCAGTTTGTTCCGTCTCAAGTGAGTATCTTCAAAATTGTTTAAATTAATGCGAAAATTGAAAAAAAAGAAAAATATGTCAAGGCAAGCTGATTATTTGACATATTTTTCTATAGCTTCACTTATCATACACAAGGTAATGAAATATGTCCACAGGACAGATATCTTCTTAAATATAAATAGTTTTAGCAAATATTTGGCAAGTGATGATATGCTTGCGAATGTATGATATGCACCATCTGCACGATATGTCATTCGCAACAATTTATAACAATTTGATACTGAATATAAAAAGTTTATTTGATATTATAACTGACAGTACAAGATTTAATTAGGATACATACACGGTGGGCCGTTAGTATGAGAAAGTAAAATAACTGCCTTGTGACTCATAATACAGAAAAAAAGTTTATATAAAAGTTATACAGAGTCAAGAAACCTAAACTACAAAATTAGTTTGATACATACAGAGTGATGAGTAAAAACGGGACATGCCAAATAATACATTTTTTAAATGGAACACCCTGTATTATATTATTCTATTTTATTCACATATCGGTCCACTTCAACTTTTGTTAAGCATGTTCTATATCTAAAATTGTTAGATTTTAAGATACAGCAGCATTTCTAAAAAAAAATAATTTTTATTATTTTATAGAATACCACAAATAATATTAACTAATGAAATTAAATCAAAATGGAATGATAAATTATGAACTGAGAAGTTGACACAATGTGACAGTCTTTTCCAAAAGCCATTTCGTACGACCGAAAATAATAAAAATTAGGTTTTTCCAGAAATGTTGCTATATCTTAAAAACTAACAACTTTAGGTGTCTTAATAAAAGTTGAAGTGGACTGATATGTTAATAAAATAGAACAATAAAATACAGGGTGTTCCATTTGAAAAATTTTAGCAAATCAAGTTTGAACTTTCTTAAAATGATCGTATTATAAAAAATGCCTTGTATAAAATATCGATATTAGCTTATATAGGAGCCTTTGCCTAACATTTGCCTATAACCCTGTGTAGTTATTTTGTTCCAAGTATTAGTAGCTGACAGTTAATACAACTTCTTCGAGGTCATGTTTTTTCCAAAATTCGAAGAATTTTCTACGTAATTTGGCAACCCCGCACTAAAATGTTAAACTGTTTATATTGCCTTATATAGAATTTTCTCAGAAATCCATAGTCCATAGTAGAAATCCCAAGTTTAAAAATATACAGGGTGTTCCATTTAACAAGTGTAATCTGTGGCGTGTGCCGTTTTTACTCATCGCCCTGTGTGTTTCAAATTAATTATGAACAAGGGAGCTATTTTACTTTCTCACTCTAATGGGCCACCATGTAGTAGGATACTTACGATGTAATAAAAAGGGAATGAGGAGAATTGTCCTGGTTACTTAACTGTAGAAAATCAGGGTCGACGTTCAAACACACCTCTTAATAAATCCGTCAATTCACGTGATCTTCGCTGTTGTTTCTTGCCTTTAGCATCTGGGCGGTTTAATAATCGAATGTAGATGGGTTTCTGGATTTATGTTCATCGCATCGTCAGTTAATAGTAGTCCGATTTTTGTGAATTTCGTATCGTTTTATTACGAATTTCGAAACATCGGTGATTTTTTGAGCGATCCGCTCTGTCAAGGTTTTCTCTGTCAGGGTTTTGCAAGCATCCTCTGCTTGCTTGGGTGTACCCAAAGCGGTTTTGAATTCTATAACTCTAGCGTCGGAATTCAAAAGATCGGCGCAATCTTGATGGTTTGTGCGATAGGATCAAATATGGTCTATTCACTTCCGAACAGCCTCAATAATGCATTAAGAATTACAATTAGTCAATCAAAACTCACCAGAACAATATATTCCCATTTCAACCATCCTCGTAATTTCGTAAATGGTCTAGGGAGAAGCTGAATAAGAAACAGTTTATCTTGGATTTGTCTAAAACGGCAATGTTCATTTATAAGTAATTCGTTCGGATTAATTTGCGACTCAATGTTACGGATTATTTGCATTTTCTAATTGCTCTTTTTAACTTTTAATGAATACATTTAAAGTCGGAAAGTGAGAGCTAACTGGTCCGCCTCGTCTCTATTGCATACAGCCCGTCGGCTGATAAATCAAGGAGCTGTCACGTCACGTAGACCCCGTATTCCTCAACTGGGCGCCGGGAGACGGCGGCGCTCCTTTGTTTTCATCTGTTTTATTCACCCTCATCTTTCCAACAAATCGACTACCCCGGGACTAAGGCATCGCATACACAGCTTCAACGTTCGCCCGATTAAATAAACACGCGGCCTTCTATGTGAACAATGAAGCTTAGATTTGAAATATTTGTCGGCTTACCGAAATTTAATGGTCTAAATACAGAGCGAGCTGCTCAAACTTGTAGGATTGAGATCATATTAAACACGCTGACACGTAGATGGGGAGATAAAAAACGGCATTGTGTGAATGGCATTTACATTTCGCAAAGCAGTCTTTCTATCTTTCGGTATAAGCGTACTTTTCGATAACTTTTATTATTCATGGAACTCGAAAGTGAATCAAAGAGTATTCCCACATAAAAACTAAAGACATTTATCATATTTTTTTTGTAGAACTTTAATAAGAGCATGGAGATCCAAATGATGCAGTCGAGTCATTTAATAATAAATTGAAGGACATATTTTATAATATTCCCATGAAAAAAACTACATCGAAATCTTACCCTCCTTGGTTTAATGGTCATATTATATATAGTATTAAACAAAAGCACTCGTGATGGCGAAGGTTTAAAAAGTTTAATAACGATGATGATTTAAATGTATGTAAACGTCTTAGATCACAGATAAAATCTGATATTAAATTAGCATATGAATATAAAATCGTCCAAGGCCTATTAGTATTATCCAAGCCAAGGTTTTAGAAATTATTCTTCATAACTTCATTTACAATCGGATTTCAAATACAATATATATTGAACAACATGGCTTTATGAAGAACAGATCAACGGTTACTAACTTGGTCAGAAAATGTCAATTCATAGCTGAAAAGCTTGATCGACAGAGTCAAGTGGATGTTGTATATACTGACTTCTCTAAGGCGTTCGACAGACTCGACCATGGATGGATAAATTAATAGCGTTTGATCTCATCATACCAATAATTAATTTGTTAAAGTCGTATCTGCAGAAGTGATGCCAATTTGTTCAATTCCGGGGGTATAAATCTGAAAAGATTCAGCAGAGGTCGGGTGTATTACAAGGATCTATTTTGGGCCCGTTGTTGTTCGTAATGTTTATTAATGATATAACTGCGAATGTTAACTGGGTACACAGAAATTACATATGAATCTGAGTGTGCTCTACTTCAAAAAGCAATAAATAGGGTAGCTATTTGGTGCAACCAAAATAAATTACCTCTAAATGCAGATAAATGTAATGTAATGTCTTTTACACGTAAAATTAACTACATCAAATATAACTATAACCTTGATAGTTCTATGTTGCAAAGGCCTCAGCACATAAGAGGTCTTGGTGTTGTTTTCGATGCTAAATTAAATTTTATAAAACACATTGAGATAGTCGTATCTTCGCTTCTAAATCTTATAAATCTTTAGGTATTATTATACGTTCTTCTCAAGGATTCCGCAGCATACATACTATGAAATTATTTTATGGATCTTTTGTTAGGTCAAAATTGGAATATTCATCAATTGTCTGGAGTCCTTTTTATAGTGCACACATTGAATCTTTGGAAAAAGTTCTAAGAATTTTTTTTTTAAATTTGTCGCATTTAAGCTTGATCCTGGAAGAGGATATCCACATAATGCCCTACTTGATCGTTTTCATTGTAATGAGTTAAAAACACGTAGAATTACACATCAAATTGTCTTTCTACATAAAATACTAAACAACTTAATTGATTGAAATGTTGAGGACAGGTTAGATACATTTTTTTGCACTATTAGTGCACTAAGTTGTTCTAATATCCCTTTTTTAGGAATGTCTGAAAATATGGGCCTGCAGATCTTCCAATGTAAATGAAAAGGTGCTTTAAAAATGAAAACAGCTGTTTTAAATATATGCAATTTCCCAAAAATGATGCATTCTTTGCGAAACATGTGTTTATAAAAAATCAATTTTTTAAATTCGAAATGCATATAATAATGAACTTTGCATATAAAATGAAGCAGTTCTTAATTATATGTTAGTATCATATAAAAACATATTTTACGTATATTAATCAACGAAGTATAATAGCGAATCATTTTATAATAAATTAGCAGCCAATTAACACAAAGGTACGGNCCTTCTATGTGAACAATGAAGCTTAGATTTGAAATATTTGTCGGCTTACCGAAATTTAATGGTCTAAATACAGAGCGAGCTGCTCAAACTTGTAGGATTGAGATCATATTAAACACGCTGACACGTAGATGGGGAGATAAAAAACGGCATTGTGTGAATGACATTTACATTTCGCAAAGCACAGTCTCTCTCTCTCTTTCTATATACTCCCATACTTTTCAATAACTTTACTGTCATTATTCATGGAACTGGAAAATGAATCAGGGGGTATTCACACATAAAAACTAAAGAAATTTATCACATATGAATAATAATTATTAATTAATTAAGAAAATTAACCATAAATGTAAGCTGACTCTGTGCATCTTGCGCACTGCGTTGTATGTTGCAGTATTACTTAGCCGGCGTTTAAAATGTTTATTGGTGTGATGCAAACCCTCACGTTGTATTAAGATCTCGGTTCCAGCAACGGTGTTCAGTGAATGTGAGGTGTGACAGAATTTTGACCGTCGCCGTCGTTTGGAAACATGTTTATTAACATATGGAAACAACTTCGAACAATTTTTGTGGAGCATATCGTCTATTGGTCGTATTCGTTTAGGTATTCGATTCATTTTTGTGTTACTTTTAAACGAGATTTGAATAAATTTCAGTATTTTCGAACACCAAATTTAAAACGCTAAAACCGCCATCAGCGCTTTCAGACATAAACAAACATATATTAATAGAATAGCAAGAATACAGAATATTTCATAATTTTGAAGTACACGTTATCACTGATAGAAACAATTCTATTGATGCTTGAATTCAGTTTTTTCCGTTACCAAAGTTGTTCTAATATCCCTTTTTTAGGAATGTCTGAAAATATGGTCCTGCTGGTCTCCAAATGTAAATGAAAGGGTGGGTTAAAAATGAAAACCAGCTATTTTAAATATCTGCAATTTCCCAAAAATGACGCAATCTTTGCGGAACATTTGTTATAAAAAATCATTTTTTTTTCATTCAAAATGCATATAATAATGAACTTTGCATATAAAATGAAGCAATTATATGCTAGTATCATATAAAAACATATTTTACGTATATTAATTAATGAAGTATAATAGCGAATCATTTTACGCTATACGCTATAAAAAGAGGAATATTATATTTAAATATATTTTAAAACTGTAATTTCTGTATCACTTAAAATAAATTGTTATTATAACTAATAGTGATGTAAGTACATGTCCACAATCAAAATAAGGAATATTTAGCTAATTATGTTTATAACTCAAGTCTTGAAAAGATAATTTGCAGATATTTAAGTTACGCATGATACTATAAATCACTCTATCATTTTCCTCTTTTTCTAAACTTTGTTTACAATTTGGACTTGTATTTTCAATTGCCGACCAGCGTATACCTATGTATGAATTAAACATGAAACAACCAAGAGACTTCATGACAAGTAAACATTTTAAAACCATAAAACATACGTCATATTTATACTATTTATATACATATACAATTTATGACACAAGTTGTATATTCATAGGTATATTCATATCGCGGTCTCGATAATATTTTAGCATAACAAGAGGCTGAAAATGAATTCAGAACATATGTGAAGAAATAGGTAAAGTATTACTTTAAATTCTGAGCTTTATAAAGCTTAACCCTTCATGAATTACTTTTTTTATTTTGAAATAATAAGACGACTATGCCAAATAATCAAACATGTGAGTTTTTGTCAGATAGATTTGAAATTTGTACCGTATTCCGTATGTACATGTTTGTCTTGAATAAGTTTACAGATATAAATAAAAATATTGAAAATGTCAGATAGTGTATAATAAAAGAACAGCGATATATACAGAGTGCTTTAAATAAACCTAACCGCAAAAAGTCTAGTAATTTTTTACTTTAATTTTAGGTTGTCAAATATTTTTCAATTTTGAAAAGAAACGTAAAATATCACCACTGAAAATTCTTCCCCTTTTACTCTTAAGCGTGTTTTAAATTAAATAAGAGTCGTTTAATATAATATCTTTGATGTTTACAATTTTTCTCCCACTCAGGAAGTCGAACCTGGAAGCTCTCTCATGATTAATAACATTCTAATGTGCCCCTAAAGTTCAACGATCGCATAAAAAGGCCGTAATTATATATACCCATGGCTTATTTTCGTTTTGGAGAAACCAACGCAAAATCAATATTTATACTAGATTGTATTGTCACTTCCTTTGGTTATTATAAGTAAGAGTTTAAGTGAAAGTGATAATCAAACTATCGATATTTTTAAACAATTTATTTTGTAAGTACCTATATCGTCTCAAACAACAGTTCATTCTCCAACTATTCATTTTACTTGTTTATTTGAACTAACAACTGAACACCTAGGATCGATCTAATCTAATTCTTGAATAGCGCCTTTGACACCTCAACTACCGCAGCTCCTATTATTGCGTTACTATGTTCTAAGGAAAGTTCGAACATGTAACAAAAGATCGCAACGCAACTCCGTCGCGCAACAGTAATGTTGTACGCAAAGGTATTACATTGTTCTGTTGCACGTTTGGACGCATTTTAAGTGCATCTAATAGATTAGGATAATAATTATTAACACAACATCGACTCATATCACTGTTACGAACATTGTGTCGATACAATTTTCATTGAATTCGAGATATTGTATCGAGATTAAAGTTGTTGCAGTAGCTTGTATAGTAATGGGTTATTTAATAAGAGGAAAGGAAAGTTGAAAAGCAGGCGATGTTTTAAACTTTAAACAAAAAGCCGCCCTTTAATGATGACATACGACTCACCAAGAGAGGTAACATATATGCGTGATATAAAAGTGCAACATTTCTCTGATGCGGTACTACAAAATTGACAACCGATAACGTATATCGTCCACATTATGCGACCATGTTACGCGACGGAGTTGCGTTACGATGTTCTGTTACACGTTTGAAGGCGCTTTTAAAATATAACTTAACCTAATGGTCTTAATATTAACATCATGTTAAATGAAAATTATAATATAGATTATACAGGGTGATTCAGTCATAATGTCATTAATTTTAACCACGTATTCGGAAGGCCTAATAGAGAAAAAAAATACTGGATCCTAGAAAAAATAATCAAATTACCCTTTAACTCTCGTTAATTTGGCGCCCTACTTTGCATCACATTTGCTGACCGGGAACGCGCCGGCGCACCACAGAGCGTTCGAACGTTGAAGCGAAACAGCTGATTTCACCAGTCGTCTTGAATTTTGCAATTGGTTTCCAAATCAAAGTGTAGCGGTTCCCTTTTTTATTAACAAAGTGCTATGGACGGATGAGAGAGTGTTTCTTTCGCTGTACTGTCATTTTAAATAGGTAGCTAACATACTGCTAGCAATAAGTCACAAGTACGTACTACAAACTGAATAATTAACTGAACAAAATACTAAAAACTCATATTCATTTATAAAACATAGCGGAAACGTTAACAATACTACAAATTTTAAATACTAAAATAAAAAAAATACTAACCTAACATTCGAACAATCAACAATGCTTATACATTTGTTTTTATTAATAAATAAATAATACTTGATAATATTTATTTATTTTATTTATAAAGGCTAGTGTTACATACACATAAAAGTGTTTACACGCGTCCAAAAAAAAAAAGAAAGTGGTAAATAACAATACACATAATGATAGCAATTAACTAACTGTTATACAAATATACATAAACAACATATAACTAAAATAAATAGGATAAACGACACATTAAGATTAATGATAACATTCATATTCAAGCTACATTACTATCAATAAAATCTTCAAAACTATAAAAGGCATTTTTATTAAGTATGTTTTTATTCTTGATTTAAAATTATTTTCATTAAGAATTTGAATTTGGTGATTTATTATGTTAAAAAATTTGATGGCCCAATAATTAGTACCTACCCGCGTTTTACTAAGTCTTAGAAATTTATTACATAAGTATGTATGTGCTCTTTCGGGTATTATAAGTGTGAGTCTCACTTCTGATTTCAAAATTATGTATATGTTTTTTGACATAAATAAGACACTGAAATATATATGCACAGGGTACAATTAGTATATTCAATTTAGAAAACTGCTCTCTACAATCATCTCTAAAACCAAGGTGAACCAACCATATGATTCTAATAATTTTTCTCTGAAGAGTAAAAACTTTTTTCATAGAGGGGTCATGACCCTATACTAAAATAGCATATGTTGGATATAACCATGATAAACTATCAGCAAGCTTGATATTGAGACTCTTCGTTTGAGACTCCGGAGTAAATAAGTATGTTTTGATATCTTGGAGCAAATATAATTAACATGTTGATCCCATGTCAGTTTAGGGTCAAGATGAACTTCCAAGAATTTTACATGTGCTGGATTATCCCAGTTTTACATATTCCGGAGACTAAAAATCATAGTTTCGGTATTCAAACTAAGTTGATTACTAGTAAACCAGTTTTCTACCGATGCATGTTGGTCATAAGTTGATGTCATTAACTGTACAAAGTTTAAGTTGGTTCTAGTTATATTGGTATTATCAGCAAAGAGTATACTTTTAGTATCATGAGGTAAACAATTAGGAAAATCATTAATATATATATCAGAAACAGTAACGGACCCAATATGGGATCTTGTGGAACTCCATGTTCAATATTTTTTATGGATGAATTCACATTATTATATACAACATACTGTAATCTATTACTCAAATATGATATCAATAAATCCGAACTGTACGATGAAAAACCATAATTATGTAGCTTATATATAAGAATTTCGTGTGATACACAATCGAAAGCTTTTGTCAGATCCAAAAATTGTCTAGCAACGTATTTCCCTTCTTCAAAACTATTGTTTATTGTGGATGTTAGACAATCTATGGCTAGTGTTGTCGATAGATTACTTCGAAAACCGAATTGTTGAGGATTGAAAAGCCCCCAGATCTCAAAATAAATAGTTATTTGTATTTTTAAGATAGTTTCATATATAGATGAGGTACTACAGAGATAGGTCTGAAATTAGAGGGATTATTATCATTATTTTTATAACAACCTTAGAAATTTTTAAACACGGGAAAAATATTTTTACGTATACAATAATTAATTAAATCAGTGCAAGGTATTAATAGGTATTGGGTCGATTATTGATTTTAAATTTTTTGTTGAAATATTATATACATCCAAACAGGGTTTGCTCTCAAAACTCTAATATAATATTTAAAACGTAAAAAAATATCTTATTTATTTATGTGAAGGTCTGTTTTTGTCGTTCACTATTAAAAACACAGTAAAAGCTAAGCTACTGACCGAATAAGGTAGGTCAAGATTCACTCTCGATAAACCTTTATATGTCAGCGGTCACGAGCGGTTCGAAAAAGGGTTTAAATATAACACAAGATTCAAAACGTTTACAGGCGGAAAAATGCGGGAAAATATTAACAGTATAATTTTAAAGAAATACTTAGCACTTACTTAGGGTTGTCGTTGGAAATAAAATAGCAGTTTTCTCGGAGCGTCTTTCAAACGAAGATTTTTTTTTCTAAAATAGGGACAAGGAAATTTGTACTGTTTTTTTCTACCTTGCATTCTTTTGATAATTTTAATACCCACTGAATTTGGTCCACACTGTACAAGGGAATTAAATAATTGGAGTAATGATTGCATCATAATTATTAAATTCGACAGTTTATCAGATAAGCGCTGCATTCTTATTTCAGGGAGGTCTTCTGAGCATGAACTGTTAAGTTAATTTGTTGGATTTCAGTGTCGTTATTCGAGTTTTGGAAGTAATCAAGCAGTCGTTAAAGAAACACCGCAACGTTAACTGTGAATTTTATTTGTACTTGACTTTCAGCGGAGCAAAACCTAAAAAGAAACCGCTCCATCGTCGGCGTAATTATTAACTAACATGCCATTTCGCACAACACGCTCCACTGATCCAGAGAACGGTTTTCCACTCGGTATTCCACGAAATGGCGGCGCTCCATCATAAATCAAATATTGAAATCGCATTTGGTTAATTAGCGACGATGCTATAAGCCATTATTGCCGTTGCGAGATGCCAGTTGCAAGCTGGAATCGCGTCGAAATCGTCTAAATCCAAATCATCGATTGGCTGTCTCGTTCGTCCGCGTGAGCCTGTTTGCTGTCCTTGATCTAGTATTTGATTAGCTTTTGTTCAAAGCCAACGCCAACTAATGGGATGTTTATACAGGAAATATTTTCCGCCTCTATTAGTCGCAATGATTTAATTTTCCTCTCGTGCCGCGTTCTAATGGAATATTAATCCGGGATAAAAGAAAACATGCGAGAAATCTTTATCGCAATTTCTACATTTGGTTACGGTTGTTCCTTATTACTTCCAATTATGAAACACTTCGTTAATGGATATTTGATATAACTTTACTTTATGTAGAAAACAGATGGTTTTCGCATCTGTTGCAACCGACTCTTAATGGTTTTCTTAAATTCGTCGAGGATACTCCGTCCAGTACCGTCAAATTGAAAATATACGTTTCGCCTCACATATTTAGAACCCTTAGAACAAAGGTAAGTAAAAAATTCAACACTATACAGGTACATACAAGGAGGTATAATAACTTCAGAGCTTTTCCAATAGTTTTGTAGTTAGAGACAAAATATTATCGAATTCTCAACTTGAAGTAGTCAAGAGAGCAGAACTGCCGCACAATCCTTCGGCACGACGACCGACAGCCAGAGGCAGCCAGAAACTAAACGGACCGATGCAGAAAGAGAAAGTTGAAAATTTCACTCAACTTTCGAATTCTTGAGTCAATAAGTCACCGCTGCTGTGGGTCAGAGAGGTCAAGAAACACCGCTGACCAACCATAGACGACGAGTACAAGACGCTCCAGTCGGCAACATTTTAACCCAAGTCCAACAGGCCCAAAACGTGCAAAGCCAGCGAACACTACGTTCAAACGTCTACCCGGGGGTCTTACAGTTAATTAAACAGGATACAGTTTATTTATGGAAGTGAAGGAAAGGGCAGTGAAGGGATACAAAAACCTTATAGTGCAAAATAAAGGGTTTTAATAGCTTTCATTCAAAACTGCGACGAAAAGTGAGCAGTTTTAGTAGCAGCTTTCACTACAAAGATGTCAGTCGAAAGTCTTTAAAATAAGAGCGTGTTCACTGTTCAGCCCTTTAATCATATTCAATTGTCAGCTCAGAAGTAACAATGGATGCGAGTAGACACCACAGGGAGCAAAAGGAATGACAATTTCTTCCAAAGAACTTCAAATAAAAGTTTTCCTCTCTGGAAACGTCTCCATACTTTAGTAGGTTGTATACGGACCTATGATGGAATACTACTAGAAAAAGAGTGAAACAAAGGATAGTACCCAATAAGATAATTTTGAAGCAGCTGTTATAGTCTTTTCGATCTTAATTGAAGACCAAAGAGCTACGCGGTATGTACCAGGTTCGGTCGCTACGCGGTAACTCGACATATTTGAAATATTTGAAAAACTTGTTCCCATATTTATTTAGCCATACCCATATACAGGTCTGGTCCCCCAGTTAAAGAATGAACGGCGAACAAACACAGCCGACCTGGGCGACCGGCCATAAATTTCAGTTGTCGACAAATTGCCTAGCAGTGCAGTGCAGCAATGCGGAATTTGGTGTGATTCAGGTAATTTTAATTTATTATAGGCAGCTTCTATTAATAATTCATATTACAATTGCCAAAGGGATAAATAACAGGGATATTTTGTTTACTAATATTATTACAACATGGCATTTTGAAAACATTTTGAAACGGAACAAAACAAAATACCGTCAGATAATTTAGATGTTCAATGTCGGCGTCTCATTTTAAATATTTACGATTGTTTAAAAAAAGAAGAAAATGAAAAATCAGATAATGAAATTATATGTATATGGAATTCACATATTAACTAAAGTTTCAGTGTCCACAATTTTTCGTGTTATTAAACAAGGTTTTATAGCTTAAAGAGGAAGCAAAAACAAAAATTTAAAAATATCGATGACATGAGAGAGTAATTCGGCGGACAATAATTTATAAAAAAGAAAATTGAGGACATACATAATTAAAATATGTTGTTGGCCAAATGAATATACAGGGTGTCCCGTTCATGTGCGCAAGTTCCTCATGGGAAAATAATAGGGGTAGTTCATGTAAAGTTTTTTTCTTAAACGCCCTGCTTTCGAGATACAGAGTGTTGAAATTATTACTGTTCAAATGGTTTTCCTTAATTATCTTTAAATCGGCTAAAGATAAGAATGTCATCAATTGTGCGTTAAGAATAATGTGCAAACGGTTTCTTTCTGAAAAGCAGTGTCGCCGATTAAGATAATTGGAGGGGTAGAATCGAAAAAAAATATGTTAAAAGTCAAAATTTATTACATTTCTAAACGGTTCTGTAAACTTTAAAGCATACTACAAAAAAAAAGGTATACTTGTCGAAATTCGGTAGCAGGTACCATTTTCGAGAAAAATTAAGTTGCATAGAAGGAAATGGGGGACATTTTCAGTACCTACTGTAGTATTTCGAGTTTGCACATTTATTTAATTGTGCAGCTCTTTTGTTCGTTATTTAAATTTTTAATTGAATAAGGTGTGTAAATCTATTAAATTTGTTAATTTTTGAACAACCCTCGTAAAATTTATCGTTAAATCTTTAATTAAAGAACTGTGATAAAAACACTATAACAGGAAATTACTGTTGTTACTAATTTCCTGAGTTAAATAGATATATGTATTTTAATTATGTACATAGAAGTAAATTTATGAATTTAAAATGCAACGAAAAAATTACAGTATTTTTTAAACTATTTTTATTTTCAATTTCCACCTTATTTGACAGATATTCCTTCTAAAACCAAAACCTAAAATCTAAGCAACAATACAAATTAATATAAACAAATGACTACTATTTAACTATCAAGTAATTCATTCAATAAATTATAAATATGCCAACCAAGATCCAAGAATAGATAGTGAAAATCAATGGCAAGGTCGAATTTAGCACATAATACTATTGTATCCTTTCGCTTCGTTAAACGATATTGCCAGATCCAAAAAGAGCGTGGCTGTATTGAATTATACATGTAAATACCTAGAAGTTTAGAGTTATTGCCCTACATGTTAATGCTTTATAATGAACGATATTTTAATAAATAACGACATGTAAAGCAACGAAACCTTGAAATTAATGTGGGTGAATTTATTTAAGTTCTAATTTATTCCATGGCTCCATATTAACACAAAAATTAACTCAAACAGATGGGCGCGAATATACAAAAGTTAATTTGGACGCAAGAACATACGATAAAACTTTTTTTAAATAATGCACTAAACTACAGTCTTTCTTTTTTAAAACAGTATTATTATTCTAATATTTTTTATATTATAAAATAATCACCTTGAATAGATATTTAAAGAAGCACATTAAAAAGATGTAAACTCCCTACCTTACTTAAACTCCAATGAGAAAGTGATTCCCCTTACCTGAAACAAAAAAAAATAGTGTTACCTAAGTTTTATATTTGAATATTTCTATTTTATATGCTTTATATAAAAGATATGAATAATTTAAAACGATTAAGCTTGTTCTACGTATTGCTTCAACTTAAAAGGCAGTGATAATGAATACGCAAAAACCCAGTATTTAACCTTGTAGCTTGAGGTCATTTAACTTGCAAGGTCGCCTGTGGAATTAAATATCTACAAGTGGATAAACATAATTAAAATGTCATTGTATTCATAATTTACTTAATGAGAAACGAAGTTAAAGTTATTAGTTTAAGATCGATATTTTTCTATTTAAATTCCTTAAATAACTACATTTCTACTGAACATTGTTTTAAAGCCGACAATTATATTTCAATACAACAGCGTACATTTCAAAAGTTTGATTCACCTTTGCACAATAATCAACTGTACAAATAGACCAGGAGTATTGGCAATAGATGAGATAATTTAATCACAGTTTTCGAAATTAGGTTGCCGTTTTTAAATATAAAATAAACCGTTTCTCTACCAATGATCTTAGCATCAGTATACTAGATATCGTTGGTATAATCCAATGCTAGTCCGGGCATTAGTCCGCAGAGCAATTGTTTCTCGTAATATACTCAGTTAAAAGCAATGAGAACTAGATAAGACATAGTTTGTAGGTTAGTTATATCTCACCCACAAGTTGCTGTTACCTTAAAACAACGTGCTTGGGGAATTTGTGAGTAAATTATAAGACACTTTTGATTTTTTTGTATGTACGAATGATTAAAATTTGGTATGAAATAAATTTATAATTTTTATCAGTGTATCTTATTTTTTCTACCGTTGTTATCGAATTGTGCGCCAATCGCTCTTTGTTGACATAGATTGTAAATGATTAATTTATCATTTGACACGTGAGCCATAAATAAAAGCTAATACCTAAAACAACATCATTTCATGAAACAAGTATAATAAAATACATATAATACATAATTGCATTTCAATTTAGATTACAAATCTGGCCGTAATAAATTGTCGCGTTAATTTAAACAATTTATTATCATGTGTCTGAACGACTATTGCTTCAATTTGTGGGAGTAAGTATATATAATTATATAACAAAACCACTTGGCTGACGATTTGGGTGTGTGCCACAAGGTCAGACTCTTTCATAAATTAATCATTATCCACAGGTTGTATTGAAATCGACGTATTAATAATACATAAACGCAAGTAACCGATTCTATGTTGGAATGTACGGGGAAAAGTGGATCAAAGTCTGCATTTAAATCGATTATTTGCAAGACTGGCAGCGCAAGAAGTCGAACGTTATTCTTGTGAATGAATGCGAAATCTTGGAAGCAAATAGTTCAAGGAACATTCGGAATCATAAAGTTCCTAGAATTAACGTAAGTAATTGCGGTCTTTTGAAAATAGTTCTACATAATATTAAATTAAAAGTTATTAGGTATGCTAGATCAGATGAGATTCGATAATGTCGTGAATGTTCTTTGATTCCAAACAAACATTTCATAACTCTTCAATTATGGATTGGGCTCGTAAGATTATGATATTATGTAATACTAAATAGTAGAGCTACACATAAAAAATATATAACGTCTACATTTTAGATAAAGGTTCAGTGTCATATTAGCTAGGTTTAAAGGCTTAAGTTTTTTACATGGAAATAACTTTTTTCTTGTTCAATTCAGGTTGTTGAGGCATATCAATATACAGGGTGTTAAAAAAGAGTGTAAAATATTTCAGGAGGTAATAATATTAACCAAAATAAGCAGAAAAGTCTTAATAAACATGGGTCCACAAAGTAACGGTTGCGGAGATATGGACCACTATTCGTTTTTCAATCATTTTATTTTATTAGGAATAAACCGACAAAGGAAGCTTTTAACAAACAAAAAACAAAGTTACAGAAGATGTTCAAAGTGCCCTCCGTCCATTTCCAAGCAGGCACGACATCTTCGTCTCAACGATATTCGAACTCTTTCGAAAACACCCTCCTTGGTTTGGATTTCTTGACACTTTTGATTAATCCGTAGCTGCAGCTCTTCCAGGCTATTTACAGGAGTACCATACACTAATGTCTTCAAATATCCCCAAACAAAGAAATCTAGAGGGTTCAGATCAGGCGATCTTGGAGGCCATAAAACAGGTCCGGCCCTTCCTACCCATCTATGTGGAAAAGTTTGGTGTAAATGCTCTCTAACGGCCATGGAAAAATGAGCTGGAGCACCATCATGCTGGAACCACATTTGTTGCCTCTGATTCAAAGGAATGTCTTCCAAAAACTCATACAGTGTGTTCTGCAGAAAGTTGAGGTAAGCAGCGCCTGTTAATCGGTTTGGTAAAACAACAGGACCTAGAAACCTGTCACCTACAATACCCATCCAAATGTTTAATGAAAAACGTGCCTGATGTCCAGATTCTATTAGAGCATGAGGATTTTCGTCGGCCCAAATATGCGTATTGTGAAAATTAAACACTCCATTTCTTGTGAACCCGGCCTCATCAGTAAAAAGAATGTTTGCAAGAAAACGAGGGTCTTCAGCATCATGACGTAGAAACCAGCGGCAAAAAACCAAACGTGCTTGATGATCATTTATTGGATTTAAGGCCTGTACTCGTTGCACATGGTATGGATAAAGCAGTTGCTCGTGAAGGATTCTCCAAACAAGAGGACCACTAATTCCTACCTCGGCTGATATTCTCCGCACACTCGTACCTGGATTCTGCTCTACCAGTGCTAGAATTTCTTCTTCTGCTCTAGGAGTGGATACCGACCTTGGTCTTCCGGATAAATGGCACTGTTTGCTCAAGGAACCGGTATCACGCAATCTTTGGTGAATTCTTCCAAACATGCGTTGTGAAGGAATCTGGCGATTTGGATAAGCGTCAACATAAAGACGTCGCGCTTCGGTGGCGTTCCCATTAGCACGACCATACATGAAATGCATGTCTGTTAATTCTGCGTTAGAGTAACCAGCCATAGCGAAAGAAAACTTGTGCACTGAGAACAACTGTCAAATACGTACTGTTTATTTCACTAAACATCAACCAACTATTATAAGAAAATACACAACGTTTTTGCAAAATAAAAAAAGGGGCTAAAAAACGTAAAACATTCCATATCTCCGCAACCGATACTTTGCGGACCCATGTTTATTGAGACTTTTCTGCTTATTTTGGTCCATACTATTACCTCCTTAAATATTTTACACTCTTTTTTTAACACCCTGTATTTGGTGGTAACCCCTGGTCTGTACAAACAGTTTTTCTTTTATCACAAAACTGATTGGACGTATATTGTTTACACTATTCAGTAAGTGAAGTTGTATAGTCTTTCCGAAGTCAGTTGAACATGTATAACAACACCTAGCAATAAAATTTAATGAGTTTCATAGGCGTCCCTAAAAAAGTTTTCTGCTAAAGGTAAAAAATTACAATAATTTGTATGTAATGTGTAGAAAATTTCCTTTTACAGAGACCTATCTTTAAAACAGATCTATGTAGAAGATCTATGTATGGGGCGCCGCCCCCATTGGAAATTTTCATAGTCCAAAATTACTCAATAATAGTTAAATTTAAATCATATTAGTGAAAAAGTCAACTCTTAATTGAATAGAGTCCAAAGTCACTTACGTGATGGTTGGCATTCATAAAATTTTAGTTGTACTCGTACTAATAGAGTGAACATTTCACTGAATCGGGTGTGAACAGAAATTGATACGTTAAGTAAAATTAAGTGAATTTTTTTTTACAGTGTAACTGTTTTTCTACATAGTAGTACCTAGTACAAATCCTTCTGTAGCTTGAAAAAGTGACCTGAAAGTTACTTTTTATAGCTATTTCTTGTGTAAAAAATGACTTTCGTGATTGAAGAAATGACGAAAGGTGATCTTTAGTGACTAATTGGAAACCCTGCACTCTGTAACGTTTCTTTATAAAATTTTACATGAAATGTGTGATTGCTCTAAATTTTTGTTTAATATATCTTTAAAGTACCTCATCAGAGAACCCGCAGCTATATTTTTATTTTATTTTCCTAGAACTAATTTATCTGTGTTCAATTTATAGGACAATCAGAATAAAATTGATGTATGTTAACACCGGCATCAATGTAATAAAAAAAATTGTTAATAATATTCATAATTTTTTTATATTTAATTTTTTATAGCAATTATATTTGTTTTATATACTTATTACGTTACATTGATTTCGTATTAGTCCAAGAAAATTAAGCTCAAAACCTTCGAGATATGGCTGTTGCTTGACGTAGATTAGATATTAATAAAAATCGGTCCAAAATAATATATGCAATGAAAATATAAGGTTGCACCAAGAAAAAAAGTTGTGCTATTTGCAAAAAAAAATAAAAACTGCAAAAATACTCAAAAATTACGTGTTTTTGTCACATTTTCCAATACAACTTTTTAAATACGCAGTTTACAGAAAAAACTATTACGGATGAAATTGTTTGTTATGAAATTTGCTACCAGATAGAATTGTTTTGTTATCTCCGCATATCATATTTTTGTTGCTAGATACCCAAAACAACATAATTCTACTATAAATGTAGATGTAAGTAGGTACTTTAAAGGATTACAAAACGAAATCCCAAAACCCGATCCAAATCGGTCTGATAGTTTTGGTATGAGACAATTTGTTACTAAATTTCAGCGCGAAATGTCGTTATTTTTTTGCGTCAGTGCTGGGGTTAAACTTAGGCATTTTAATTGTACACATACTTGAACCCTTTAACTATCATATAGAATCGTTATAATATTAATTTTCTTTTTTTTAATAATTTTTGGGGCGATTTTAAAAATTCGAAAAATGTTGACTTTATAAAAGAAAATTGATATTATAACGATTCTATATGACAGTTAATGGGTCCAAGTATGTGTAAAAAAATCAGCACCAATTAAAATGACTAACTTTAACCCCAGCACTGACGGAAAAAATAACGACATTTCGCGCTTTCATTTAGTAACAAATTGTCTCATACCAAAACTATCAGACCGATTTGGATCGGGTTTTGGGATATCGTTTTGTAATCCTTTAAAGTACTTACATCTACATTTATAGTAGAATTGGACAATTTCGTGCCTGTCAGTTGAACGGTTCCAAATTACCTCAATTTTCATTACTTTCTTACGCTGTATTGGCTATGTAGCAACAAAAATATGAAATGCGCAGGTATCAAAACAATTCTTATAGCAAATTTCATAACAAACAATTTCATCAGTAATGTTTTTTCTGTAAACTGCATATTTAAGAAGTTATATTGGAAAATGTTAGAAAAAAACACATCATTTTTGAGTATTTTTGCAGTTTTTAATTTTTTCTGCAAATAGCACAACTTTTTTTTTGATGCAACTCTATATCTTCATTGTATGTATTGTTTTCGACCGATTTTTACTAATATCTAATTTACGTCAAGCAACAGCCATGCCAATGTGTAATTCTCCTGGACTATATATTATTTTAATTAAATGATGTTTTACTTACCTCGTAAATGAATTCTCCTGTCAGGTGATGTATTAAATAAATAAAATAGACTGTATACAATTTACATATCAGGAAACGAATTAAATGGGAAAAATATTGTCCCCGCACGAACCAAAAATTAATAACCGACAACAACTTAGGGTGCTTTTGTTTGACGATTCATTCCACGCAAACTTTCCGCCTAAGGCGGCTCCTCCCCCGCGAAGCCGATATCTGGCTCACAGCCGCAGCTAAGGGCGTTGAGCCGCGTGACCGCCGCGACCCCAACATCCAAGACGGAGGGAAATGGGTTTGTGAAAGTGTAATCCAACGCGAGGTTAACGGACAGCGTTCCTTCCTCACCATCTTAGTTGAGCAACGCGTTGCAATTGTTAAGTGGTCGCCGATTCTAAAAAAGCACCGAGCAGGCCATGAATGAACCTATTGTTCATTTCACGCCAATTAGTGACGATGTGTAATCATAAAGAGCCGCCAACAGGTGCCATAATTCTGTATAAATGCGCGACATTGTTTAATTAAATGATTGCTCCACTTTCCACAGATAAATTAAAATAAATATTACGGAAACACAGAATATTGTACGCTTGGGATTGATCAGCAAACATTCACTGGAAATCTCTTTTTTAGAAATACAGTTGTTTCTCGTTTTTTTTTTAATTCACTGTGAATGATTTACGTGAAATACGCATTTCATATTTTTATTTAATTTTGTGCAAAAGAATAGGGCAAATCACCTCGTCGAATGACATCGTTCAAGGAAGTTTGAGCGTTAATTAGTTTCATCAAATCATAAAAAATGTTGAAACATACTTCTTCAACTACTGTGAGTCTATTTGTTTTAATTAAAAACAGAGGTGCTATTATCGTAATTAAGTTCTAAAAATTCGCTCCACTTTCGAATCTAATCCCGAGCAGATTTCAAATTTTCGCCCAACTTTCCATTCGCCCGAAATAGAGATACACGTCCGAAGGGGCGGTAATTAACATTTTTAAGTATCGGACTGTGGTAGCACAACAGAAAAACGAACTACCATATCCACCTACAGGTGAACAACCCATCCGACGTTACAAATTCTAAAGATGGGCAAAATCTACAAGGGCTGTAATGTCCAAATCTAAGGCGAACATCGCTCCAGGACATCTGCGGACCCATTATAAGAGGTGTCCGAACGTCAACCTTGGTGTCTTATAATTTATTAACCAGGGACAGATAGCTGCCAGTACGTAAAGTACACTCTAAATTTCTTTGTAACTCATTTATTGAAAATACTACATTTTAAATAAATCCAAATTTCACGAATTCAAAACATTGTTAAAAATGTTCACAAATTTTTATGAGTACTCAGTTTCCAGCCTAAACCTTAGATCTAGTAGCCCCAACCACACAGGAATTGTTAAACCTGCGGCAAGGATACCACGGGAGACATCAAACTCCTAGTTTCCCAAATCATAGGTACTCTCAGGGGGCCTGCTCAAGTTCCAAGTAGCTTCCAAACCTGGTACTGTCTGGGGACATCAAAGGTAAGGTAAAGTCTATAAAAAGACAGTGATAATAAACACCATAATACTATAATTTTAATATCAAAAAATCATACTGTGTCAAGGATGTATCCAGAGTGGTTCAAGTCGAATAAAATTGGACGGTGGACCTTCCCTCTGGGCAAAATACTTCGCCACCAACAGAGGACGAGTGACAAACGCAACGCACTGTTGTGATGAGGGAGGCGTACGAAAATCCCATTCTCTTATTTGCAAGCGAGCATAAAACGACAGTCCTGGCACCGCAGACAATAACCGATGATCTCGGTACAGATGTTGGTCGACCCCATATTAGGGGTATGGAAAGACGAAACAAAGAAGTTAACGCTTACAGAAAAATCCTGATATAATAAAAACCCAATTTATATACATATTACAGTAATTGAGTATAAAAACACGTCATAGTTACACAAAATAGTTACGATAATGAAACAAATATAATAAAAATAATAGTACGCATTTGTGGAATGTAGTGAAATATCTAAGAAAGGCAATATGAGCACAATAAAAGAAATCAAAACTGCGATGGAAGAGTAATAAATACTAATAATTTAGTGGTAAATTAATGTACGATACTTTACAAATATCGGCAAAAAATACTGAATATGTGTCGCTACGCAGCAATTCGGTATTGAAATATTTGAAAAACTTGTTCCCATATTTATTTAGCTATACCCATACACAGGTCTAGTCGAACTAAACGTGGAGATGGTAGAATTGTATACGCCCAGTTGAGGAAAGCGCGCGCGGGAAAACGGCGCACAAACACAGCCGCACTGAGCGACCGGCCATAAATTTCAGTTGTTGACAAATTGCCTAGCCAAGCAGTAATATATTTTAATGAAATTGTTAATGTTTTTTGATATGTCATAACAAAAATTTACCATCAATATAATAAAATTGTTTGAGGACATAAATAATTCAAATATGTTGTTGGCCAAATGAACATGTAATAGAAATTTTCTACACATTATATACAAATTACCTTTTTACCTTTAGCAGAAAACTTTTATAGGGACGCCTATGAAACTCATTAAATTTTATTGCTAGGCGTTTTTATAAATGTTCAACTTTACTTTGGAAAACTATACTTGTATAGGCCAGGGAAGGCTCTCCCATCTTCGGCCTGTATGTCGATGTATTTAAAGAACTTATACAAATAGGCGAAATTTGTATAAAAAGACATATTATCCTTCGAAAAGGATGTAAAACCGTTAGTCCCTTGTCTAAGTAATCGTAGGCAAGTAAAAGATCCCTACCCTACAATAAAGTGGGGGTTCGGCAAACTTTCAAGGTTGCTCGTCTCCTGCTTCGATGTTTAGCCATCGTAGCAGAAATGGCCGATATAAAATTTAAAAGATTAACATATTTAGGACTGTATCTTTTATTGATTAATTAAGAATAAAATAACTGTAAAAATATATCTGTCGAAAGATATATTTTATTATTCTATCGATTAAATACAAATCAGATTATATGTATATAAATAATATATAAAATTCGTAGAAATTCAAGGCGATAACCTTTTATAAAATCTTTTAAAATGTATGAATGAAAAATATAATAAATCAGTTAGATATACAATACGATGGAATGTTTAGTTCCGACCTATACATATAGGATTGAGTGTGCAACTAAAATACTTGGCAAAATTTTAATAGCGGACTGTAAGCCACAAACTAATAAAAAAAGTATGTGTACCCGGAAATGTTTCGTTTACAAATTACAGGACGTTTTTTAAAAAATGTCGTATTATCTTTATATATTTTTTATTATTTCTCTTAGAAATAACACAGACCAACAAAATTGAATATATATATATATATATATATCTCCGAAAGATTTAGCTGCGCTGAATCTGAATCTGGTAGCAGAATAGCTCTATCACGTCAGGTATTTGAGAAATTCGGATTCAGCGCACCTTCTCCGCTTCTTATTTGTCGAAGGGGGAAATGGGCGGTGACTATTAGACGCCTTCATTACAGCCATCTTTCTCTATCGCACGGATTTCTATGACTTACTTTATCGCTCTCATTTAACGGCCGATGAACCATGGGGACTTTCCTACCCTGTATTATATTAATAGACATTGTAGTTCCGGAGCATAGATATACTCGTACCTACGCTATTTTTTGTACTTCGTGTACAAAATTCATAAATTAAACTTTAGTAATTAAAATTGTTACACCTTTTTCTGTTTGAGTTAATGAATACAGGTACATCTGTCTATTGCACACTTTCTCTTTTTTAAATAAAATAATTCCGTATTTTGGGTAACACAAATTACAAATTAGCAAGAACCCTTTTTAATTAATAAAATTATTGTTTCAGCCCAAATCCTTTGGAAATCGTAACCCGGCATATCCACTAGTAAACAAAGGGAAAACGTTCTACTTTGCAGACTTTAATCAAAGAGAATTTTCACCGGTGGAAAGGCTTATACGAGTTAATTGAATAGCCGACACAATACGTCTACCTCTTTGGCAAACGTAATAGAACAAGACCTTGTATCTGTTCTTCCTGATGAGCTGAACAAATGTTGTTCTTTGTAAACTTTGTAAACTTGGCGTTATCTTTCACCGTTCCACTTTGGTAGTTAATTACAAAGTAAATCAAGCAAGTAGCAGTGACATAGTCGATTTTACTAATCTGCGTGTAACAATATTCGCAAGTTATATGCAACAAAAAAAAAACAAAAAATAAATCTAAAAAACAAAAAATACATTTATCAGAGCAATGTGATTAGAAGTTGTTCATGTTTAATTAAACTTTCGATTTACGTGAAGATTTATGTTCAAACATAAACAAACTTCAGTCAGATACTTTTTTTGAATAATTTAATACATTAAATAGCGTAAATCATCCTTAGTGGGTAGAAAATTAATCAATTCTTTTATTTACAATATTTAAAAAATTTAACTTACAAAAAGTTTCATTTGTTCCAAATCGAAAGCACTAATCCTTTTAATGTTTTCTGTAACTCTTATCAGTAGAACTACCCCTTAAATTTTTTTCTCATATTTTCCGGACACCCTAAATAATAAGAAGAAAAAACTCAAAACAATCCTTGTTGCTTGCAAAACAAAATAAATAATGGTGTCACTAGGAAGACATAGTTTTCTAGAAACAACTGGAATGAAACGAACTATAAACCTGGGTGGTTAATTATTTAAATAGAGCTCCACTGCTACACTGAATACTAAATATAATAAAGTCCGTGTTTACCGGTAAACAGTGGAACGAAACAGTGTGCCGCATACGAAATGGCGCATTAGAAAATCCTTTTGATAAATATTGTTTTAGAATTTGAAATTCATTTTCAATTAGTAAGGACAAACGCGCTATGCTGCTCTTAACTATGATTTACATTAACCAGACTTGGTATTAACTTAGAGCAAAGTGTCCGTAGCGGTGAACTGATCAACTCTAGATTATGAATATTCGGGAAAAATTGGTCATTCCTAATTGTTTTTTTATTCAGTTAATAAGAGATTAATTCCATCAAGAGAGCTTGGGGTTTTCGTCGGCTAGTCATAGACGTGTTCGTCGTAAACAAATAAATAAACATGTAGATACAAATAAAAATAAATAAATTTGTGTACTTTATCAGCGAAATGACGTTTTTTACCCCTTGGCGACATTATTAGAATATTAAAACACGAACCTAATAACTGCTGTTATTACCGGTTTTGTACGATGCGCTGTAGCGAAAGGCTGACGCGACGGCTATGATCATCCGACCGAGTTCCAAGCTCTATCCAACTAAAATATGAAACGTTTATTATTTGACTGATAAAATACGAGTATTTTAATAAACATCAAATAACTATGTTTTTCAGATTCAAATGAAGAGGCAAAAGACATTTTTATTTGTAAATTTATGAGACAAAATCATTTTTTATAAAATTTTCTTGATTTTATACTGTTAAATTTTTAGAAATATTTCAAAATTATCACAGGCGAATTGTCTCAAATTTTTAAATATTGAAAAATATTTATATATATTTTTTTTACATCATCTATTATATCAAATTGGTCATTTAGGGATAGTCCATGTGATTCCAATTTACGGAATTACGGAAGTCTCTAGTTTGTTTAATGTAATATTGCTTGAAATAAAGGGGTATGTAAGTTCATAGAAAAATAGTCTTCAGCGCTGGATGAGGCATGGCTCTCCAAATATTTTGTCACTTTCGTTTTGTAACAAGAATTTATAATGCGTTCACATACAGTATAAAACAGGTCATTTCCTTTAATACGTATGTCCCTGTAACCTTCGGGTTCACTGTCAAACCACATTTGAAATAATTCCCGTCTATTTCTTTTCTCTTTTGGCATTTTACTTCACTTTCCTCCCAACTAATAGTTGTTAATGTAAATTATGTTACTATTTATAAAAAGTTATTTAAATACAATTTACAACAGACGTAAAAAAGAAAGGTATCGACGCGACACCAACTACTACAAGGTTCCGTAAATAACTGAACAGTTCAAAGCGCGAGTCGGCTGTGAAGGCCATCGACCCTCGCGCCGGCTCTGTTAGACTCTGCACGTGCACTAAGCCTAGTCATAAGGTTTAAATCTCTTTTTAAATTATACTGTTTTCTTTGGAAACTGCAATATATTTACAATCCAATATCGGAACAGCAAAATGTCTCGGAAACTGCAGTAAAATCATTTTATTTATTATTTGTTTCAGCAGTTTCTGGTTTATTATGAAGATCACAAGTGTGTCTAAGCTAGATAATTAACGTAATGAGACAAATTATTATTATTTTTAAATAGTTGAAACTAACTTATTTAGCACCTTGTAATTTCTAACAATATTTCTTAGTGGCACGTTTCGATATTTCAAAATATTGGGGTCAATACTTTGATTTTAGTAATTATAAAAAAAAAAACTACTAAAAACTACTGGTCAAAACTGATCAGGGGATTGTCGTTTGATTTGTTTTGATCAATATTTTTGCAGCCACGCCACAGGAATAGATAAATTATGCTAATAAGCTGTTAACATGTGANAATAAACATTTATTGCTTTAACATCTTTAGAATAATACAGAAGCCTACATTTAAATAGATATTTCGTTCTACCTGTTCCACGAATACAATCTATAGATATTAGATCCTGGAATTTAATAGACCAATGCATAATTCCAATTACCAGTTAAAAAAGATAAACAGTAATAGCAGCATACAATGTCGCTGGAAATAATTTATTCATACACATCAGCTCTACTGCAGTACCACGTCACTTTACACATTCCAACGAAGTAAACAATAATCAAGCACGTCGTTGCAAAACTATTGGTCGAAATGGATCAGGGGATTGTCGTTTGATTTGTTTGGATCAATATTTTTGCAGCCACGCTATAGGAATGGATAAAGTATGCTAATAAGTCGTTAACATGTGAGATATGAGCAGACTGACAGATTTATGTGAAAATTTGGGACTAAGATTCAATTATTGATACGTTATTCGCTCTACCGTCGCCGTCGTCATGCAACTTTTATTATTCAATTTAAAAATTTGTACAACAACGTCCATGAGAACAAAGGACAATATCTAATGCGTGAAGAACCGTTTAAAATAATTGTTCTTTCAGTTTTGAATCTATTAAAATAAATTGCTAGTACTTCAAGATTTTATTATTTAATTATCCATAAATTCGTGAGCATAATAATCATGCAAACTTAATTGTGGCCTTGTGTTATTCGAAAATAAAAACAGTTTCAAAACGGAACGGAGCCCATTTTGCTTCGGTTCATTTATAATGTCATCCCTATTTGAAAGGCAACTCCATATATTTGCACTCTGTAATCACCTAGCAAAGTGTAAGACGGTTATAAATACATCGATCTTCTGAAATAGATGGAAACCGACACAATAAACAGTCAAACGAATTTTCTATTTATACCGCGCAATGTGCTGAAATAGTAGTTGAACTACTTGATAAATCCCGGTACGCGGGCTAAAATACGACAAGACTGGGGCTACTGGAATAAGTACAGTTAGGCGATGGCAGTGACCTCGTAAAGATCGCGAGTCTGAAAACTAGACATGCTCTCGGATAGGAATTCTCCCCGTTCGGTTCAGACACTGGCGCAGAAAGAAATTATCTATTCTATTACGCTGTCAAATACGGTTATTTGCATAGCTTCGCAAATGGCGGGACACGAGACGAGAAGAAACTGGTTTTGGTCGTACTTAATAAAATCAATAAATACAGGATGAGTCAATAATAATGGTACACAGATTAATGGCAGATTGTTAACGTCAAAATATAGCGATTAAGTCAAACATGCCTTTATCAATTGTTGCTCCTTTTCGTTCTAAAGAGTGTTAAAGTTGAAAAAATATTTTCGATTTTTTTGCTATATTTTAAGTATGTATGAACCGACTGTTTTGAAAATTTGTAGTTTTACGTTTTTTGAGGTGGCAAATACGAATATGCAAACAATGTTGACAATGTTGGGGTCATGTCTAGGGGGCGCTAGTTATACTGTCCTGTCAATATAAAAATGTCTTAACTTTTTGTATTTTACAATTTTTAATTTTTTAAAAGAGAGATTATTGAACTATGTTCAATTCTAAATAAAAAAAAGTATACTTGTTACAAATCGATAAACTCAACTGTTTTCGAGATACGACATTTTAAGTTTTTGAGTTTCGGCAGGAATTAAATTAGAAAATTAGTTTTTTCCAAAGCAGTAGGCATTGACATAATAAATTGTTAGCTGTCACTACAATACCATATTATTTCTATTACTTCTACTCAATTTGATTAGGAAGTAGTTTTTTTCTTGTCTTTATTTTTTATATTTAAGATGCCCCGTCATAACAATTTTTCTACCATTGAAATGAGAAACGTGATATGTGTATATGCCCAAGAAAATTATTGTGGTCGTCGTGCAGCAGCAAGATACTTGGAATTATACACAGATTAATTCGGGATTGGTACCTTAAGGGCGTGCTAATTTTCTAATTCCCGCCGAATCTCAAAAACTTAAAATGTCTGTATCTCGAAAACAGTTGAGTTTATCGATTTGTAACAAGTGTACTTTTTTTATTTAGAATTGAACGAAGCTGTGTACCATTATTAATGACTCACCCTGTATATACTTAATATAAAATTGTAATGTAAAGCAATGTTAATTACAGCAATGTAAATATTATTGCTGCAATGTATTTAAATTTTAGTTTTTACATAAAAAATGATTTAGCGATTACCACGGTCTAAAAGCATGTCAAATGAGAGATATAGATCGTCGACTGGGATGTCCTTCAGGACGTCGCCGTCGCTACAAGCCTTTTGGATAGCTTCTACGTCCATAAAACGCTTTTCTTTCATCGGCACATGTATTTTTTTCGAAAAGTCGCACGGTACCAAATCAGACGAATACGGGGAGTAGTTGACAGTTAAAATGCGATTTTTAGTCAAATAATCGGTCACAAGTGTCGATCGATGCGATGGTGCATTATCGTGTAACAAATTCCAACTTCCTTCTGCGCGATATTCTGGCTGAATACGACAAATGTGATGCACCAAACGCTTCAAAACGCCAAGAGAATTATGCATTAACGGTTTGATCCGATTGAACGAACTTCTTGTAATCAAAGCCCTTGAAATCGCAAAAGCAAATTAACATTGTGTTCACTTTTGACCTTCCCAAACGAAATTTTTTGGGTTGCGGCTCGTATGTCGCCTTCCACTCGGCTCTTTGGTGCTTGGTTTCTGGATCATATTGAAAACACCACGTCACCAGTCACAATGTTGTAAAGAAAGCTTGGTCCTTTTTGGCCTCCTTGACGATGTCCTTCGAATGTTGAGTTCTGAGTAATTTTTGGTCGTGCGGAACAAACCGTGCACACACCTTTCGGTAGCCCAAATGTTCGGCCAAAATGCGACGCAATAACTCCGCTTCTATTCGTCCAAATGTCATAAAATTTTGACAGTACATCAATGAGGATCTACCTTTCCGACGTATGTCATTGCCAATAGATGGCCTCAATGAACATACCTATGTTTGAAAAGTACTGTTTAGTTTGGAACGCACCTTGTATAGTTCACGAGATAAGTACTGTATTTTTTAGTGCATATTCACAATAATCGATTCTGGGTAAGATTATAAATGTTGGTACCTATAGTTTTTCAGGTACCTACATATACAGGGCGTAACTTTAAGTGGGGGTCAGCTTCTTAAGGGTAGTAGTAAAGTTCCCTAGAATACGAATATGAAATTCTTATTTTTTAATAAATAATAATTATAATTAATTTTTTAAATTGCACTTTAATTTTTGTTTACACCGGCAGATACGAATTAAGAACGAGTTGATATGGTTAGAACCTACTTTTTGTCAGGAGAAAACGATGTTGTTGCAAGAAGACCGTATCAAATGGATTATCCCGATGTACAAGTACGTATACTAAATAAAAAAATGTTTGTAAGATTGGATCAACATTTAAGAAATTATGGGAGCTTTGAATACGCTAATGTTAGACGGGAACAAACTCATATAGTGAGAAATTTTAAATGTCTTGGAAGCGGATCCTGATACCTACCAGTATTCGAAAATATGTCATAAGGCATTATATTGTAGCCTTGTAAGACCTGAAGATGAGGTGTAAAGTTTGACCTCGAAACCAGTAGTCCTTTTTAAAAATAAAAGGATTGTGAGAAATTAAATTAATTAATTAAAAAAAAAAACTTTCTTATTTCTAAAATAAATTTGAGAATTTATTATTCATTTAATACACCTATAGCAAAATAGTGAATATTTTTTAATAAAATTGTAGTAATGTTAAACACAACATTTTAAATAAAATTTGATGGTAACATGTGTCATAAACTGTAGTTTTCAATCTGGGTAAATTTTATAAACAAATGTAAATATATATTTGTTTTGATTGACGAATTGTAGTAGATGGTTATATCTGTTGCTCTAAATGTAGTTCTAATACGCAATCTTACACGCACTTCGACACTCGACTCGGTAATTTGAAATGAAATATTTTGTATCTCTTTCTGCAAAATACTTACTATACAAAAAATCATCTGCTGCTCTAGTTATACGATGTGTAACTTTCAGTGGAGGTCATATTTATACAGAGGCTTCCTGTGACCTTTAGAAACACGTATCAATAGTTTATTTTTTCAAATTCCGAAGTAAAAACTTTTTTTAACCTTCTTTTAGTAATATTCGTACCCCGCCGCTGCACAAGCTAGTATAACCTCAAATAACAGCAAGCTTTAGTCACAGCGCATGCACAATACTTTCTGGCGCTCGTTATTTTTGTTGAGTGGGTTTTCGCCACAAAAACAGTAACTAACAAGTAACCTAGCAAAAAACTCACACAGTGATAAATAATGCTAAATGAAATACACAAAAATAAATAGTCTGTTCACTCGCATGATTTTTATAACACTTCTCTGAATTTGTTCCCGTCCAATATTAGCGTATTACTGTTCAAAGCTCGCGTAATCTGTTAAATGTGTAACCCGTCACTTTTAACTATGTGGACCTCAGGATATGGAGTTCGTTTAGAACTTAATAACGATGAAAACATTCAACACAGTTGTTAGCTGTACTGTCTTCAAATGCGGAACAACAACTGTCCCCCCCCCCCCTTCGCTTCGTCACGTTGACCCGCACTATCTCCCTCCACAGTCCACATGCACTGTAGATTGCCGACAATCTTGTTATAAATACATGAGTATTAAGTGGCGGCGTATACAAACATTAAAATGCATTTTTAAAAAACTAATTATAACGCGATTATTTCAGGGGAACACGTATTATTACCCCTAAAAAACTGACCCCCACTTAAACTTACACCCTGTATAGTCCGTACATTGTGCCAACGATACATAATTGCTCTCCATGTTTTTCAATGGAGAAAAACACTACCATCAAAGACAGATTAGCACATTACGCGAAAATTTGAAGTATCTCTAAATCGTTAATCGTTCCGATTGTTAGCACACGAAAAACCTCAAAGGCAGCAGCACTGATAACAGCGGCAACTTTGGATTAACTCCAACATATAAACAGTTTTCCCGGGTTCCCTATAATGCGAGACACACACACATAACATTGGACGAGAACGACCGAAGCCCGGCCACCAGCGCAATTGTATTCACGTTGCGTTGCGCCAGACATGACATTTTCATTTAATGCTAAGTCATTAACTTGAATTTTAAATCATTAACTTACTGATCGCCGGTATAATTAAGGCCTTAACATGGCAAGTTGTTGACAAGTCTAGGCTATTGCCGAGATTAATGGCCTTTTAGTAAATAATGAGATTTATTACAGCGATACCGTGCTCACTCACATCCATGCGATCTGCCTTTGGTGGATATGTTCAATTAATCCAGCGTAGGTGTCCTGCAATTGCGAGGGAACGCTGAATGCTAATCCTTGGCGAAGTAGTTAACGTTTATTCCAAGATTTATAGAGAAACACGCAAACCACATGAAATAGAAATCAAATCTGCGGCGGAAATGTAAATTATACATTTCTTGATAAAACTATTTTATTTGATGTTCTGAAACACAATAAAGGTGGTCACAAAAAAATTAATTTTTGTTTAAACGTTATAAAATGGTCAAACATAGTCTTATATTCAAATCTGCAACGTTTTACAAAAATCGAAAAAGCTGTTATATGTAAAACACCCAAGTGTCAATACTCGTCAGAATGCGCAAAACGCTCTGTGACGTCACAATGCGGAATAGGCTAGGCCCAGAGAATTAATGGTTACATTTTCACGCAATAGTATGCCACATCCTGTAATCTGTGATCTCTCAGGTCTGTATTTACCGACATTTGGATATCGTTGTATCCTTCGTTTCGTAGTTTATTTTATTTTAATTAATGTAAGGAAATATACTAAAATAGAGACAAGTTTTTAAAAGACAGACTCATGTAATTTGCTTTTAATTTCTTTTACACCTCGTACAGAGCATTCATAAATGTTTACAAGTTACGTGACCACCGCGCTTAGGCAACCGTAATACTGTGTTTTAATGAAATCTTGATGTTATTATTTTAATTTTTCCGAAACGTGACGGAAATAAAGTTATTTTTTCAAACAAAATTACTAGTCACGTGGCTTGTAAACATTTATGAAGGCTCAGAATTTGTACTATTATTACACTATAATAATTTTGTTTAAAAAAATGTCTATATATTTATTGTAACAAATATTCTTTTAGATGCTGTGAAATTTCGGTTTATGCTCACTTTCATTCTATTTTCAATCCTCTATTTAAGATTGATAAGTTTTTTTGGAGTTTTTTTTATCATACAATTTACAGTTCTAAAGATAGTTATTTACATGATAGCACTTCTTGTACACTTGTACGATAGTACGATACCTACTACATAATAATTTATTATGTAGATTTATTAGGTAATACACAGAAAACATTATTTTCTTCTTTTTTAGACATAAAAATCACAAAACAAACAAAACAAACTTTTACACAAAAAAAAAATTAAATATGATATACAGGGTGTTCCAAATAGACCTTCAATTAGACGTTTCTGGAAAACTACGCGTACTGGAATTCTGAAAATTTATGTACGGGGGTTTTTCCAAATGTTCCATCAATTGAAAATATTGGCGTCGCCGTGGAACTTCCGGTTCTACCGGAAGTAGACGTCAACTCGCTTATTTCAAATGGAATGTACTATTTTTTATTTAATTTTTGGATTCTACATCGAATTTTAAGATAAGTTTCATAACCTTACTTTATCCTTAAACTCAATAGTTTTTGAAATATTTTCACTTTTTTAAAATTTTTTAAAAAAACATACCTACACTTAATCGGTACTATCTCCTCCAATTTTTAAGATAGGAAGCTGAAATTTTAGATGGTCAATACCAAAACGTGTCCAAATATCTGGAATATTCGAAAGTTGGTGCATGTTACACAGGGCGTCTAAAAAACACGGACCAATTGTGTCAAATTGAAAGTTTAATAACTCGCTTATTTTAAATAGAACACCCTGTGTTTTATAATGCCAGTAGATGCACCTGTTAATTCTCTTTCCATTGGTATAAGCATTCCCTATACCTAAATCCCACCGATTTTGAGATATTTGAACATAAGTACAGAGACGAATATAATCCGACAGTTAGCTGTAGGTTGGCTGTGGAAAAACATTTAAATGTCACCAAGTGTCATTACTTATTTAGCAGATTTGCTGTCATTGCTGTAAAGCGAGTTTGTCGATTTTCCAAGTGTTTTCAATAACAATGGCACACTCTGGGTACACAGACGACGACTTTTTAAATTTAATTATCATTTACGGGGAGTGTAATAGAATTGTTAGTAGAACATGTCGCGTGTTTGCAGAAAGATATCCAAATAAGCACAGACCAAGTCATGATATGGTCAGAAGACTATTAAAGAATTGTTCTGAGAATGGAAAGTTTCTCCCGAAACATGATAAAAGTAAGACATCAGTGGACAACGAAGAAAATGAAGTAAATGTATTGGCATTTTTCACCGCTTATCCACAGGCGTCAATTAGAGATGCATAATAAATTCACGTCTATCAATAGGAACTATTCACAGAATTCTGAAGAAGCATAAATGGAAGCCATTTTCATTTATGTTAATACACCATTTGCAACCTGACGATTTACCCCGACGTGTAGTCGTCGTGTGTGTACCCAGAGTGTGCCATTGTTATTGAAAACACTTGGAAAATCGACAAACTCGCTTTACAGCAATGACAGCAAATCTGCTAAATAAGTAATGACACTTGGTGACATTTAAATGTTTTTCCACAGCCAACCTACAGCTAACTGTCGGATTATATTCGTCTCTGTACTTATGTTCAAATATCTCAAAATCGGTGGGATTTAGGTATAGGGAATGCTTATACCAATGGAAAGAGAATTAACAGGTGCATCTACTGGCATTATAAAACACAGGGTGTTCTATTTAAAATAAGCGAGTTATTAAACTTTCAATTTGACACAATTGGTCCGTGTTTTTTAGACGCCCTGTGTAACATGCACCAACTTTCGAATATTCCAGATATTTGGACACGTTTTGGTATTGACCATCTAAAATTTCAGCTTCCTATCTTAAAAATTGGAGGAGATAGAACCGATTAAGTGTAGGTATGTTTTTTTCAAAAATTTTGAAAAAGTCAAAATATTTCAAAAACGATTGAGTTTAAGGATAAAGTAAGGTTATAAAACTTACCTTAAAATTTGATGTAGAATCCAAAAATTAAATAAAAAATAGTACATTCCATTTGAAATAAGCGAGTTGACGTCTACTTCCGGTAGAACCGGAAGTTCCAAGGCGACGCCAATATTTTCAATCGATAGAACATTAGGAAAAACCCCTGTACATAAATTTTGAGAATTCCAGTACGCGTAGTTTTCCAGAAACGTCTAATTGAAGGTCTATCTGGAACACCCTGTATAGAATAATATACAGATTCTTTTCTAAACTATTAAATCTCAAGAATCAGGAATCATACAGATAACGAAAAAAAAATGTATAAAATGTATTTCTATAGGTTAGACAATTAGATACGCCAATGAAATAAAAGTGTGTATCGATAAGAGCTTCAAATAAAAGTGAATTCAGTAGACATTAATTCAACGAGATGCCATTTAACACAACTAATGTAGGTGGTATATTAAGTGTTTACAAACATAGAGAGGATTTTTAAATGACAGACGGCATTAATATAAGTATTTTAATAAAAAAAAAATAAAAAAAATCGTTGAAATTCCAAAATTACGTTTAAAATTAATAGCAACCAAAATTCAAACTTATTGAAAACCTCTGGAATATTCTACTTATATACTACACAAAAAGAGGCCAATAGTTGTGGCTATAAATGGCTCATTTTTTTGCACATTAAAAAAATTCATCATCATTCCTGAATGTGTAGGTAGCTTCCAAACACGTCTTTTAAGGTTCTTAACGTAAACTATGTAATAAGAAGAAACAAGGTTATGGCTATAGGGAGAACGCTACAATATTTGAAATTTCAGTTCTCAAAACAAACCACTCTGCAAAACTCTTGAATTTTTAAATATCTCCAACTACTTTGATAAAAAATACCCACTCGGATGTTTCTATAATTGTGAGAAGTAAATGGTTAATTGTGATAGAATGGCACCACTCATAATATTATTACATTATTAATACATCGTCTTCTATTGTATTTTCTTCATTGTACTAATTAATGCGAAAAACAAAATACCTTCCAGGCTGAAACACTTTGGGACAAATTTAATTGGATAAACCGTGAAGAGAATGCAGTTAGCTATAACATAACATTCATCGTGATTCTCCATAAGCTCTATTTGACGCAGGAGATTATCCTCTCCCAAGATCGAGACTATATCCGCTCTTGTTTACGATCCTGAAATTTAGGTCATTCCGCTTTAAATAGCTGAATTTAAATCTATATTACATTTGGTCGCACATGTATTCAAATAAATGATGAATGTTGAGCGCTAATAGCTGGATAATTGTAGATTTAAACACATAAAAATCAAATTATTATTTAATTTTAATATTATTAAATTAAAAATTAAAACTATATCCAGATTTTTTTTGCTCAACATAATTTGTTAAAATGTTATTTAGTACTCATTGTATTTCTCATATACTAAGTGTCGATTTTACTGTCCATCTCTCTTCATTTTTGTTTTTAAAACACCTGCAATACACTGCTCAAATATTTAAACTAACAATTTTTAAGAACATTAGTAAAGTGATACTGCATATGCTATTATTATGTCAATAATATACACACATATTACCTTATAACTTGAACGGTGATCATGATTAATTTTACTGGAAATGTATCAAATTCCATTAGGATATGAACATTCATTAAGGTTATGTCTGATAGGTAGTATTCCAGTTAGCATTATTGGAATTCGCGGTATAATTACCAAGTAATCCATACGAATACAGTTTAAATTTAATTTAAAATTAGTATTTTATACAATTCAAGAATAGATAGACCACATATTTTGATTTTATTAGAATTTTATTAAATTAAAAATTATGCATACATATTTCATTGAAATTATATTTCTTTAAAACCTTATTTAACCAATTTTACTGAAAAATTGCATAGTAGTATACTTTATTAAGGGTTTGGGCAAACTGGCGGCTTTCTTTGAAAAGTTTATCCGTATATAAACCATGTAATATCGATGAGGTGGCCTACAATTAAATATCGAAGGTCATGCATAACAAACTCTAGATTATTTAATACATACACTGTGTCATTTGTTTAACATCAATGGCTTCAACCGAAGCTTCAACTTTTTTATTCTTATTCAAAGTTAGACACATCAAACATCACTAACATAAATATTATAAAAAGAGACGATTAATTTCTTAAGAAGTAGCTGAAAACAAACAAATATAATTGTATGCCATTATTAACAAATATTAGTTGAACAACGTGATTATTTGAACATAATTACATAATGACTAGAGTAATTGGACAAAGTGATAAATGTTAATAAATTAATCACATTAACTCGATTATGTATAATGACCAAGCAGTGTAATAAATTGACCCACTTTCTTTGGGTGTGCGATAGATTCAAACAAATATAGATTAATATAGATCAACTTAGATAAGGTATGGTATGTTATGGACAACGTGATTATTTAGTCATTATGCATCTATAAATACAGTCACTATGATACAAAAATTTCAAGGCACGCTTCTGCCGCGGTAAATTGTTACAGTAGTTCCGATAACGGAACTTTATTGGCTTATCTTTTCCTTGGAATTCTATCTCAACAAATATTGTACAGACTGTACTTAAATTAACTTACATCGAATTTATTTGAGTTACACTTCTTTTATATGTAACCTATTGCACTTTACCCAATTGCCATTATGAATAGTGCCCAGTCAGTGTGATATATATCTTTCTGCCCAAGTATAAAACATATGTACTACTTGTATTTTATATTTAATAACATTAATTGCTAAGTTGATGTCTATTTAAATTTACCCGATAATAAATTTACCGTTTTGTCTAAATCTTTTAATTTTATGGAAATAAAAATTTGCAGCTTTCATCTGATATTCTATGAGATACGATGTGGCTTTTACTTTTATTAGAGCAGCGATTATACTCCTTATAACCTGAGACTAATTTGTAAATCAACTTGAATATTAATGGCAAATTTGCATAGCAGTTTCTACCAAATTGATTATGAGCGCCTACAGCGATCAATGCTGTAAATTTCGAATTCCATTGTACACTACCCTGATTTATGGATCGTATATGTATATCCAGTTTTCCACTTCGATTATAGATGTATTTAAAAACCAACTCTATCAAGACTAGTACATATCAAATTCTAATGAACTTTTCTTGAAATCTGCTACCTTGTTTTGAACTCCCACATGTTAATTTACTGATTTCTAATGTAGGTACTTAAAAACAAGACAATTTTTTTAACTTTGTGATCACCATAAAACACAGGAGTACACAACCTGCTAGAGATGTTATTGATACTGACATGCCCACTCCATTCAAAGTTTTTTTTATTAGTTAAACTTCCGAATTACATGCACAAAATAATTTCTCATTAATTCCGACAGAAGTTGATCGAACCTTTGCAAATATTGTTCATTTGTCCTTGGCTAATTGAAATTAAAAGATATTATTTCAATTCAAACCTGATTATCGAATAATAATTGCATACAATTACAGTAATAACGAATTGGGGTATATATTGATATACAGTGAATGTAGACAAAAGGTTGTGACCGCAGAACTAATATATGCAAATCGTTTTCCATTTCGTCAAACACTAGGTGCTGCCAAATTTTAATACTTGTTCAAGGAGTAGGTGAGTATTACCAGGTCCGGATCTATGGGCCTCACGAGATCAGGGGGCCTCGGCAAGATCTGACAAAATCAAACCAAAAAGTGTGAAGATGCTGTATAAAAACAAAATAAACCACAAATCTCAAATCCAACTTCTTATATCCGTAACTCGCTGATTGTGTGACCTTTCTGATTTTTGGAAAAAGGGCCTCCGTAGAGCTTGCAGCGCCACAATATGTTAATACGGCCCTGAGTGTTACGACCACAGGGACAAGTTATTGTGGTATATCGTGTGAGGATATGCTGTGTCATTCCCTCTCGACTCCAGCAGTTCTCAATATGTTCGTATTTTTTTTTTATTGTGTAACGTTAATTTCGAAGTACATATAGTTATTTTTGTATTTATATCTTTAACATTTGTCGGTGATGACTAAAACTGCCCTTTTTAAATAAAAAAAAAAAAAACAGGAAAAAGTTAATACATTATCTACGCCAATATTCATCAGTATTATTTCTAGCAGTATACAGTACGCGCCTAAAGTATGGTATAAATTCAGGAAAAACGAAACAATTTTTTTTTGGGAAAAATCCTCGAATAGGTCGGTTTTTAATTTAAAAAATATGTACATATTTTAGCATAAAAGGCGATTTTCAACTGTCATTTGATTACGAGTAATGACGTCATCGATTTTTTTTTAAATAGCAACCCCTATTTTTTTTCTTGATTCTTAGTTACATTGTCGATCTGACAGTATTAAAATGTTACCATCTTACATAGGAAAGTTTTCGAGTAAATGACGGAAGTTTCTTTTTTTCACCATATATCCCCAGGACTTTGAGGACCAAGGTAAAACATCGATGTTGTTATCAATGAACCATTCTGACGCAACTCTTGAGGTGTGAATTGCACAATTATCCTGCTTGAAAGTGAAATTCTNCAGTGAATGTAGACAAAAGGTTGTGACCGCAGAACTAATATATGCAAATCGTTTTCCATTTCGTCAAACACTAGGTGCTGTCAAATTTTAATACTTGTTCAAGGAGTAGGTGAGTATTACCAGGTCCGGATCTATGGGCCTCACGAGATCAGGGGGCCTCGGCGAGATCTGACAAAATCAAACCAAAAAAAATAAGTTTGTAATTCTGACGAAGACAAAGCTGCGAGAGATTGAGAAAGAACGCATTCGGCCAGAAAGAATAAGACTTAGACGAGGCGATCTGGGATATGAGCATTGCCTTGCGATGTGCAAGCGCCAATTTATGGGCACAGCTATCTCAGATGCAAACTTATTCAATCTGTACTTATTATACGAAACACAGGTTAAATAACCATGTATATTTTATTTTCGACATTGTTACAGACTGAACCTGTAAAACTGTTACACCTTTTAAAATACAGCTGAATAAATTAATGAATAAAATCTAATAAACTATCGAGTTCAGAAAAATATAATCAATTTTTCACAAACTATAAACACGATACGATTAATTCGCAAATAAAAGCAGCATATTTCCCTCGATGATATTAATAATGAATTACATTTTATTCGGATTTGTCATTTTATTGCAGCCGAGAGAAATGTTTGGCACTCGTTATCGATTCAGTGGCGATTTATTTTGTGGTACGTATGGGATTTTATGTTTTATTTATAACTAGTTGCCGCAATTTCAATGTATGCCAGTCGGAGTGGTTCTCTGCCAGTTTGTCGGCCGCCGAGCTATCCACCGAGCGGAGTGACCTAGATCGTTATATTAATAATTGTGGGCAAGAGTTCCGAGAGCACGTAACTCGGTGCCGAGCTCGCGAAGAATATGAATTGTTTACGCGGATATGAACGAGATTATATGATAACGGCCGTAGAAGCTTGAGGCACGGATAGTTAAACGCAGAAAAATCTTTTGGGGCTAGGAGCGCTTTTAACGATCAGGATAATTTCTAAATATAACAGGATGTGAATGTAGGCCGTAGGTCAAGGCCAAGATAAAATACAAGAGGATTTATTTCCACTATAAAAATTTACAATTTGAGGGACTTGAATTGAGTCATCTCCCATTTTTGTAGTTATACGAGGTGTGGCTATAAAATAATGAGACTGATGATGTAAAACTTTTTATTTCAAATCGGCTTCAACGGTCTGAAATATCGTTCCTTTAAATGGAGATTTGACCTTGGGGCACAAACAGAAGTCACATGGTGCCAGATCAAGCGAACAAGGTGGATGGTCTAACACTGGAATATTATACTTGGCTAGAAACGCAGTGTAAGCCGGTGTATTCTCCTCATGAAGAACTTATGACTTTTTTCCACAATTCGGATCTATTTTTTCTGATTTTTCTCAGGAGTTTATCAAGAACCTCGAGTAGTTTGCTCATTAAAACGATTTTTCTAACTACAAAGACAAATAGAAGCATAATCCATTTTATGATTCTGAAACATACGCCCAACTATTCGTATGAAGTTACAGGACTGCTTGCAATTAGCTCACAAATGGATCACGAGCAGATCCACATTGACGCTTACAAAAAGTAATATTTGTGGGCTCGTAAATAGTTCACAATCAGCCAATGGTGTGTTTGCAAAATATTAAACGTTAAGGTAGAGAGAAACTCCTGTAACATTTAGCGTTTTTCTTTGTTTAACTCAGGCTCGCTGAAATTCTCATCGACTGTCGGTAACTTCAAAAGATATCGAGCCAATTTCAATTTCTGGAGTGATATGAAAAAGTTGTGATGCTTATAGGGAAGTACTGGAAAGGAAGTTTTGTGGAATGTTAAATTAATTAAATAGAGAAACAAAGCAAAAATGAATGTCGCGTGGAAGAATTAGCAGGAGAATTTTGTCATTCAGTCGATAGTTGACATACGAAAACTAAATCTATTTGCATCCTCCAGTCTGCTTTGAAAAATAGACTTCGCTCACCTTTCCATAATGTCTTGAACAATATAGGCAGCACAAGCGAATTTGATTAGTGATTTTTAATCACGCGCCTTTTCACAACAGTGTTTGACAAATATTTCGATTAATATAAAGTTGCTAAATGTTACATGAACTATTTCCAACAGTTTGTGAACATCTACTGGATCAGTTGTTCACTGCCTTAAGCACTAGTGACTACTGTTGGCCGTTGTTCGCACTGCCAACTTAGCGGCATAGATTTTAAAAAAATTGTAAATCCAATGTAAATATAATTAAATTTCAAAATTTCCAATAATGACGTCATCATTCTCCTATTTTAATTTTAATATTATTTTCAGAAAGATGATAAAAACAAAATAATTATACTATTTATTGACTATTTTATAAGCAGTTTGTATGTTTTACATAGAACCTTTCTTAAAGAAACAACCCGATTATGCCATGTCTTAGTATGTTGTTAAATTGGCAGTGTCAGAAATGACCAATACTAGCTAGCCGCTTTAATCGACCTGTTTAAATCTTATTTACTAGGCAGATCTCAATTTGTAGAGTATGGGGGCTATAAGTCAAAAACGTATATCGCCAAATCAGCAGTACCACAAGGATCGAATTTAGGGCCGCTTTTATTTTTAATATTTATTAATGATATAACCTGCCAAAAGTTATTATTTGCTGATGATCTAAAAATATTTAGTAGTGTTATATCAGAAAATGATTGTTCGAAGCTTCAAAATGATTTAAATAAGATAAATGAATGGTGTTTTGCAAACTCATAGAAACTGAATATATCTAAATGTAAAATAGTCTCATACACGAAAAGGGGGACAGTTTTAAATTATAATTATCTAATTAATAACATTGCTATTGAACGTTGTTCGTCTTATAAAGATCTAGGTATATTGTTTGATTCTAAACTGTTTTTTACGGACCATATTAACAATATGGTCCACTTCTAAAACTTTGGTATTTGTTATTAGAAGTATGAGAGACTTTTCGAATGTTGCTTCAATGAAATTATTATAAGTATGTGTCACTTATTAGAAGTAAATTTGAATACGGATCCATTATCTGGTACCCTGTATATCATAATTATATTTTTCAGATAGAGTCAGTGCAGCGGAATTTCTTGAAGTTTATTTCTTTAAAATAAATGGTGTATATCCTGATACAAGTATAGACAATAAGGTGTTACTTTAAGCTTTCCAGTTGCAGTCATTATTGCTTAGAAGAAACTGTTCAGCAATTGCTTATGTTTATAATTTAATAAACTATAGAATCGACTGCCCTGCTCTATTGGAAAAATTAAATTTATTTGTTCCAAGGATAGAAATTCGGCATAATGTTACCTTTTATTATGATCTTGCAAATACTAATGTAATGAGAAAATCATCTATTTTTAATGCATGCACTCTTTTTAATTCTATATCATGTTTGTGTGACCTCCATTTTGATAGTTTAGTCCATGTGTGTACGAAGAAAAATTTATTGTAAACCTATAGCTGTTTCGTATATTTTGATAACATCTTACAAAGTAGTACCTTATATTTATAATTTGTTTAGCTTTTCCTGTAACTGGGTGTAACCTGTAGGAAAAATAAAGTTATTATTATTTTTATTATTTTATTAATGCTTTCGACATATGATATACGAAAACATAGATATATCTTCTCTTTAAGATTTGTATTATTGTTTAGTTAATTACTATTTAATAATTAATATTAAATAAAACGAAGTTAATACATACAATACAGGGTAGCCATTTTATCCCTTTGCATGTGCAACTTTTTTCTTATTCGAGAAAATTAAATTAACACAGTGTGTAGAATTTTGTTGCTAATTTACTGGTATTCTTCACGTTTCTTATTATCATAAACAATAAATTAACCGTGATATAATTAAAAAACATTGGCAATCTATTTCAGAATGTTGATATATCTCCCTGAATGTTTATGATTAGATTTTTTTTTCGAGGTAATATATTCCTTCTAAGTTCAAATTATTAGGAAATTTGCAATTTATTAGAAAAAATGTTATTTTTTCTAAATGATATAAAAGAGATGAATCTATAGCTAGAAATGTCTAATATTGCTTATTATTAAGATTAAGATAATAAAAATCGTTTACCGATCCTTCAGTAATCTGAAGAAATAGCCCTATATTCAAGCTAACAAAGAATTTCTTACAAAATTCTGCGGAAACTGTTATCTCGACCAATCCTGCATCTCTAAAAAAAAAAAGTTATCCATAAGAGAGCATGTACCAACCAGTCCATTTTATTTTGCGTGCTATTGCTAGCCATGAACTTTTTTATAGTTCAAATAACGTAAACTTTCACAAACTACGTCATACGGCGCATTAATTAAAACGAAATTTTTTTACATATCCCCCTTTTGTATAAAACGATCGAAACGTAAAAAACGACTAAATACTCGGAAAACGAACCTTCCTTATACCCGATAACGCTGTGCTTTCTTATTAAACAGAAAATAAGATGTAAATAATGATGTGAAGAATATACCAAACTTTACAGCTCTCTACGTAAACGCTCGTTTGTATTTAGAGTAATGATTTAACGTCATCGACAGACTAATTACCGGCGGGTCGTTTCCAGGTTCTATTTTTGTTATCGAATTTCGTAGGGGTACATGATGTCTTGCTGGATTTTAAAAAGTAAAGACGCCCACACTTAAATTTGTATTCCTTCGGAAATTCACACAGTAAGGATGTAATTTCAAACGAAATATTTCCACTAGGGTGGTTCATTATAGCGATCTTAAAATACGTATAATCCCGAGTATATAATCATAGTTTATATAAGCAATGCTTATAAAATGAGGTTAATAAAAAGCATAATTACATTTTTTATTCATTATGCGTCATCGGGATTCCTCAATTCTATCAAGTTTTATTATGTTGAAAAGTTGGCAGTGCCAACACCGTCCAATCATAGAATCGGTTGTGTATTTGTTTTTACAGGTGCTTGTAAAATAGTTTTATTGAGCGAATTTTGACAAATTACGTTATTCTGTGCAGTTATTCGAGATTAAAATATTTGGTAAGGTAAGGTGGGCCAGGTCCCGACATAGATAAATTGACGACTTTTTTCTATAAGTTGCTGAGTTGCTGTTATAACTTTTAGAAGATATATCATCCTATACTGTCACTACTTAACAACAACAATAATGTAGGATTTATCTAGTTTGGTTTAAGGTATGGTTTTTAAGAATTCTGTTGGGGGCCATGGCTGGCAGAAAATGCTAGCTTTCACTGCAAGGAATGAACGTTATTACAAATGGTATTTTAACGACGTTTCATTGATGACAGTATAAAGGTACAGTTTTTAAGAATTTTGCTCGCATTTATCACCAGCAGAAAATGCTAGCTTTCACTACAGTGGCTATTTGCAAGACAGTGGCGACAATAGCGACTAAACCCCGCCCATCCGCCATGTTGCATCCAATGTCAAATTGAAAGTAACTTTTATAAAAAATAAATTAAGTACAAAAGTATTTTTCTTTTAAATTTTACGCACAGTTTTAGGTAAATAACTCCCTTGGAAAGTGATTTTAAATAATGAATGAATATAGAATCTACTTGCGCAATAGGGAAGGATAAATATATAATAATAACAAGTATTAGTTTATATTTTCTAGGCAAGTAAATTTAAGCATACCTACATTACACAATGGAATTTATTGGGTTTACATTAGGAAAACGAATACTTAATACTAGTGATAGTATTTGTTACAATAAATGTCCAGCAACACTTTTACTTGCAAGCTTTTTGCATGCTTTTTGACATTTTTTGGAAGCTATTTTTAATCGGAACATAATAAATCTTTTAACAATTTTATTTTTGATCTGATGGCAATTTGATAGATCTAAATTTAAACCAGACATTTCTTTTACGAAAAACTCTTAAATTTATGTTTTGTCAAGATTCAATAGCAAAAAATTTTGTAAAAGTACTTTCCATCTGCAAGAAGAAACAAAATACCGCTTCATTGCAAAAATGACTGAATGTTCTCTAAATCTCTTAAGTACGCTAATTTTGTACATGTTTTATAGATTGCCGTTTTAGAACCAACAGCATGCAGACAGTTTGTACAAGTTTTTGACGTTTTAACGATACTTTGGGCAATATATCCGCACACATTATAAAGATAATTTAATTCACTAAAACTAAGAATTAAATTTTAGTTCTTCTATGTTAGCAGGAACCTTAACTTCCTTATAAGTAGGTCTTATATTTTTTGTTATGGTGTCCAAAAAGCCTGAAAGAAATTCACGGTTATCGTCCTCATGAAGCTTCTGCAGACATTATAACTATCCCTTAGCACAGAATACCCAATAGTTTCACTAGTAATCACCAAAATTAAAATAAAACAATACAAATATTGAATAACACCATAAGAACGCTCCTGACACCATGACATTTCACAGATGAACTTGACACTGGATGCAACATGGCAGCTAAAATCACGTGGACCAATTAAAAATGATACACTCTATTGTCGCCACTGTCTTGTAAAGAGTCACTGTAGCTTTCACTATAAACAATTAACGTAACTATAAACAATTAACTTGCGCAAATTTAGTAATTGCTTATCTAGTGTAAATGTAGTTTAAAATTGTAAAATTAAAAAAGTTAAACACACATTATCTAAAATAAACTAACTACAACAATACAAATAGCATACAAAAAACATAGTTAAAAAACTTAAATATCAAAAGTTATAAAAAGTTATAAGCGCAGATTGCAGGCAACTTTTAGCAGCTGTTGTAAACTTGATACATTTGTATCATGAATATCAGATAATAAATTTAAATTAGATGTCATATTATATATAGATGATTGTTTAACATAATAAAATATTGCAAGAGATCTGATTGACAAACGCGGCCCAAAAAATTAAGCTGAAAAAAAAATAAAGGACAGTCAATCAAATTACGTAACAAGTTGTAAAGTAATCTAATCGAGCATACAAATCTCCTTTTTTCTAAGGACTGAATGTTAAACCTAGTTGTTATTATATTATTAACAATACATCGTGCCGGATAAATTCCATCACAATTAAATGAAAGATATTTCAGAAACTTTCTCTGAATAGATTCAATACTGTCAACGTAAGTCATAATATGGATACCAAACTAAAGAACAGTATTCAAGGTTAGATCTAACGAAGGCATAATGTAATATGTTTAAGGTGTTAGGGTCTCTAAATGATTTGCTGTTTCTTATTATAAATTCTAATTTCTTAGAAGCTGTCTTGACAATATAATCAATGAGTTGTAAAATCCTTAAAGTACATATTGTCAAATATTACCCCCAAATCCTTGATAGAACTGAGTCGACTGAGTGTTTGTAAATCAATGTAATAATTGTATAGGACGTGACTGGATTTACGAGTGATTACTTTTAATTTATTAACATTATGGTTGCATGTTGTTAACAGAGCAAGCTATAAGTTTGTTAAGTTCTTGCTGAAGTTTATGGGCCTGGCTTCCTCTATATTGAAGTATAGATTTTGATGTGATCAGCATACAAAAGCCTTTCACAATTAAGTACATTGTCAAGGTCGTTAATAAATAGTAGAAAAAGTAACGGACCCAAGCTCGAACTCTGAGGAATGTATTTATTTAAAACGAATACCAAAAAAAAATAATTTTCGACACAAGTTATTTGTTTCAATTTGTCTTTATACAAAGTGTTAACGAAATAAGCACTCAAAATTGGAGAGTATGTAAAACATGTCGAAATATGATGAAAACCTTAGTAGAGTTTTTGTCAACTTTTAAACGGTTTAATATTAAATCACGAAATTTTGGGGTTGTATTACTATTTATATGCTTAATAATCGGTATAATATACAAATTAAAATTTACTACACGGGACTAAGAAAATGTGGGATCATGGAGCAAATTTTACAATTTTTTTTGTACGCAATTTTTTCTACTTCCTGAACCGAAAATATGAAAATTCATCATATTTTGCATAAAAAAGGTACTCTTGTTAGATTTTAATAGCATGAGCCGTTTTCTAGTAAAATCCATTTCAATAATTCATCACTTGCTCAAAAATTCCTATTTGCCCCATGATCCGCATTTTCTTAGTCCCCTGTAGCAAATTTTGATTTGTATATTATGACAATTATTAAGCATATAAATAGTTATACAGCCCCAAAATTTCGCGATTTGATATTAAACCGTTTTGAAGTTATGAAATAAAAACTGTTTCTTGAGTTACCCCTTGAAGGGGCTGTATTTCCCTTAGGGGCCGCCACTGACAAAAACGTTACTAAGGTTTCATCATATTTCGACATGTTTTACATACTCTCCAATTTTGAGTACTTATTTCGATAACACCTTGTACAAATGTGATCTTATAAAATTACCCAACTAACTAATCCATGCAAATCTGAAATTTTTCGTGAGTTAAAGACATAATGACGGATAAGAAAACAGTATTTTACCCACTTACTTTTACTTAAGTAAAACGGCGTAATCAGACATGTAACCTACGAAAAAGTTAAGTAAAAAAACTTCACCAAAGTCCCAAATCGTCGCCGCGACGGCACTTACGTGCTCCTCCACGTCTGGCGTCATCTTGTTAACGTCGCCTTGCCTTTATTTGTCCGTATCGCCCTTCGCCCTTGTCGCTCTAGCGCCCTAACGGCGAGTGGCGTACGGCAGGGCGAGCCATTATATTATAATATCGCAGGCCGGGTCTCCCGCGGGGTGTTCCATCCGACGGGCCCCAGATACCGTCGCCATGGCGACGCTTGTATACACGTTCGCGATACAATTTTCAATCAACCGAATCTATTACTCTCGCAATTCGTTCCCGATTCTTTGCCACGCTATGGTGGTAGGTCCCTTCAGAATGACGTCGAGATCTCGCGTCGAGATGACTGGATAACCTTTGGGGTAGTTTGAGCAAGGAGCCTTAAAGGCGAATGGTGTACACAAAATGAATATCATATCTCATTTATTAAATTTCCATTAGTGTTAGTTTACAAATCCTCAAAAAAGAACCGTTAAAATTGCAAAACTGAGATTAAAATTAATATTTGTCAAAATTGTTAAAACATATTGAGAACCTCTGGAATCGTCCCGAGTTACGTACCACATTGCAAAGTCTTTTATTGTGAAAATTATTAGTGAACAGAGTGAAGTCATTCGCCTTTTTTGTGAAACGACAGTGTGCATGTGGTATGTGTATTATTATTTAATAAGTGCAAATAAACGCGGTCGAAATTATAGAGAGTGACTCAGACATAATATAAAAACACTATTACCATAACGCGTATAAAATATAAAATTATTTTTATACGGTTCAATATTATTTATCTTTGTGCCGCTCGCTACGCACATCGACAGAATCTATAATCGTCTATAGACTGAGTTATACTGAACGTCAATCTATATTCTATCTCTGTCTTTTGCACTTGGTAGAGAATAGGGAAATGCTTTTTTAGTTGGGTGTAAATGGACTTGATTTACCCGTCCTGAGAAACGTCATAGCATAAGCGTAGACAAGGGGTCTAATTCCATGGCTATAATAAATTTAAAAATTAAAAAAACAACTGGGGCGTTTTAAAATGCTGTAATAATTAAAATGGATCAAAGTGCCGCATGCCGGTTCTAGCAAACCGTAAAAAATATTAGATGTTATGTTTTATTATGTTTTTTCAATATTTTCTATATCTTGTTGCCTTTTACGCAGACACGCCAATGGATTTTCGTTCCCGGCACGCTTCATCCCCCTTACTAGTCCAAAAGCTAGCGATGAGTCACACTCTATAATTTCGACAGCGGAATATAAACTGATCTAGCGATACAGTTAATTAACGGTGAAACCGGACCAGCACAGGAGCTCATACTGTCTGAAGTTAGCTACCCTACTATTAAAAGTTTTCTGTATTTGTCACTCTTATCGTGAACCCTGAACAAGATGAGTTTGGTCAAGTTGTAGAGCTATCGGTGGATCAGCGGTTCCAAAAAGTTTTCATTGTGTCAACGTAGTATTAGTAGTCGGTAGGTATTAAAAATATATATATATGCCATTTGAATTTTCGATTTACTTAACTCTTCAAATATCCTCTCCTTTCTAACCAACATGCATAAACAAACAAATTTTAAACTGTTATGTTTGGTTCATAGACAATTTAAATATTTAGTGTGAATAGTACTTTATAGTGATATATTTATTTTCTATTGCGACATTTTTAAGGATAGTTATAATAAGTTTGTTAAAACCAGATCTCTCAGATTTTTTATTTATTCTTATCAATCATGTCAAAGAATTTTAAAGATATTGACTCGAAATTTGATGGTTGTATTTTATTTAGAAATTTGACAGCAACCTACTACATAATATATCAAAATACATAACCTGCAGTAAAATATGTTTTATTTTTTCCTTAAAAAAAGGTGCATCCTACGAAAAAAAATGAAGAGACCAATTTCAATCAGAATTGATGGCGAATTACTAAAAAAATATTAAAACGGGAAAAGTCAATTGCGTACGATTTTTTTTACTAAAAAAGGTTGTGGTATTCTCGCACGAACGCCACTGGTGCAAGTAGAAATATTCGGATCACCCCAAAAAATGCAGATTTATCCCTCCAAACCGTTTTTCAAATTTCAATATCTTTAAAACTTTTTGAAATAATTAACAAAAATATATAAAAAAATAAAATTTAAACACTGTATCTCGGAAACGAAGCATAATTTCGACCTACGTTTATATGAACTTTTTTTCACAAAATAACTTCTGCAACCACCCCCTAAAATATTTAGAACTTATTTACAAACACCCTGTATACCTAAATATTGTAAAAAGGGTTTATTATTCTACACTAAATACTTCACATGAAACTTACCATAAAATATATAGCTATAGTACGTAATAATACGTACCAGCAAGTTAGAAAAATAATAATTTCTTACTCATAAGGAAAAGGATCGTATAAAAAAAATATTAAGTTTCTTAAGTGTTTCTAAAATAGCCGAAGTTAATAAATGCTATTTTTTCTAATGGTGGCGAAGCATCAACTACTTCACATTTTAGTAATCCACTATCCGCGTCATTGTACAATAACATGTACATGTCTGTCTCTGATCTGAAACTTCGCATCGATAAATTTATTCGATAAGTATCTAGCGGCACCCTAATGCCTGCCTTATCGACCTGGCGTGCCGGTGAACAATCCAAACTTTTTTCTGAGGGACGTTAGCCGTGCATTTCATTTGTACGTGTGTGAGGGAGTGTATCGTGAAAATACAGCGGCACACAGCTTGATCACAGATTTTGCTACTACAACGCATATTGCCGCATACTATATTTATATATAATGCTAGTAAGTGGCAATAAATAAATAAATAAATAGTAGTTCTACTGTTTATATATTTGATTGTCGCCACAAAGTTTCCGATAATAAATAATGACAGTCGGAGGTCATTCAACTCTCAAGCATGTATAGATGGACTGTACTACAGTTTTTTGCGGTAAACGACAGTGTAGAGATTCCAAATTTACGACTTAAATGACCTGGTAAATCGTAAAACTACAAAAAATAACGTGGGGTCGCAAACAACTTTTGCAGAAATTAATAACTCCTGGCATTATGTGTTATGTACCTAAAATCCGAACGAAGAGGGAAAACGGGGCACAATTAACCTCTAAACAAGGTCACTACGAGTCGGTAGCGATTAGTAAGTTATTTCGGGTGTCAAACACACCTGTGAAACACATTCTTGTTGATTCTGGCTGAAAATACCAGACGACTTGAACGGTTAGAAGCGCGGTAGATAATCCAGTCAACAGTGATAAATTACGTTGGATTTCTCTATTAATAAAACATTGTGTATCTCTGTAAATATTATGAGGTCGCATCAGTACAAAGTAAATATGGCGATTACAACGCCTACACAACACAGAATTCTTGGCGAAAGTAATAGTGATGTTTTTATTTACCTATGTCTACCATTTTTGATAACATTATTAAATAGTTTACATCTAGGTTTGGTTTTAAATTGGATGCAATTAGATTTTTGATTTAAATGTGATGTGCTTTATCTACAATCAGAATGGAATCTTTAACTATTATTTTTTATTTAATCAACATTATAACCAAATTACCTACTTTGTGTAATACTAAAAGTATTACTGGTGTCACAGCAAATACCGTTACATCACTTAAAAATGTCAAGTCAGAGTGGCTATGTAATTGGTTTGTTATTGTATTATGAAATAATTCTAATTTTGAGATAACGAAACCTCATAGGAAGCCAATAAAGATATGAATCTTAAATAAAGTGACTTCATCTGATAAAACCCACTCAACATAAGTACAACTATTAGATAAACGTAAACGTAAAGAGAGAAGAACAATACAAAATAACAACAACAATTATTTTTAGTTATAATGATACTTTGGAAAACAACTATTCTGTTGATTACAGATTCTGTCTAGCACTGAATTACACCCACAGTATCTAGCAAAGAGCGAAGACAATTGGAAACGGAATAGTGGAAGAAAAAATCAATTAGAACAATACAAAAATTAAGAGATTTATGAATTTCTATAATAGACTGGTTCAATAAGTTTAAAATCATGACATTTTTAGGAATATTTCTTTGCCATGTTTTAATGTCAGCGTATTTCAAACAAAAACAATCAATGCTCTACGAAAACTTAATAGTACTACAATCTACAGAAGAACTGGCTAAAAATAAATAAAATAATTCATAGTAGTGTCCACAAAAGCTTCATTTTTAATATACATGAGATAAAGCTTTCTACTATTTTTTATATATTCCAATTTGTTTTAAACGTTCTTTAATAATAATTAATTTCATTTCGGTTCGTTCAACACTTGTTTGAAGAGAAATGTACCAGTTTCTGTTCGAAATAATCTACTTTTTTTAGAGCCACAAACACACTAGTCTATTTGGTTCATTTGTTGCGACGACGCTGACTATTCGTACCAAACCATCTACTACGAAAGCTGTAAACCAAACCAAAGGAAAATATCGAAAAAAAGTAAAGCTTTATTACCCTGTATCTGACAAACGAAATGTTTGTCGATAAGTTAATTACAAACTTTTTTCTTACTTTTATTTATTACCTCATTTAATACTAACTGTTTAATTTTAATACGAGATAGATCTTATAAAAGTTGGCGTTCGTTAAAAAGTTACCTTAGTAAAATGAGAAAAAAAATTGTAATACATTCACTGATCGAGTCTATACTCGGAAAAATGCAGCAACTCGGCATTGAAGTATTTGAAAAACTTCCCATATTTATTTAGCCATACCCACATACGGTCTGGTCGAACTAAACGTGGAGATGGTAAAAATGTATACGCCCAATTGAAGAAACGAAACCTAAACACAACTGCATTGAGCTACTGGGCAATAAATCTCAGTTGTTGACAAGTGGTTGACAAATTGCCTAGCAGTGCAGTGCAGCAATGCGGAATTTGGTGTGATTCAGGTCATTTTAATTTATTATAGTCACTTTTTATTAATCATACAACATACATATTACAATTGCGAACGGATAAATAAGAGGGATATTTTGTCTACTTATATTATTACAACATGGCATTTTGGAGACCTTTTGAAACGGAACAAAACTAAATTTACCATTAATATGATAAAATTGTTCGAGGACATAAATAATTAAAATATGTTGTTGGCCAAATGAACATAATAGAAATTTTCTACACATTATACAAATTATTATAATTTTTTACCTATAGCAGAAAACTTTTTTAAGGACGTCTATGAAAGTCACTACATTTTATTGCCAGGCGTTTTTTACATGTTCAACTAACTTCGGAAAGACTATACCACTAAGATTTCTATTTATACTTAACCAAGTGACACTGCTTGTTGCTAACCTTTATTTAGTTAAATATTTGAAGGAAACCAAATACTGACTCTTTTCCATCCGCACTAGGTTACACTTGGTGGAGAAAAGTGTATGTTAAAATACCTACACCATCGATATTATCAGTACAGTGCAGTAGCCAAAGATTTATACATTTCCGAATTAAACGGTTTGATGTTAAAAGTGCAAGCACTGAAAGAAAAACATTCTAAACGTTTTTTGCTTCGACATTGCAACTATTAATTGCGATAAAATTAGTTGCTTCTTAACTGTCCTCTTTGCGCATCTAAACTTATAGCAGAAATGTTAAATCCCTTGCTATAAGATCATCGTTTTATGTAGGTCTCTGCAACTGGCTATTAGCAAATTATCAACATCGGTAAGACTTCCTACTTTACTACTTTAATCTTAGAAGTTAATTTTATGAGCAGTCTCAACAAACAACTTCTCGATACTATCTTTTGTGTTCTCAAACAGTCTGACATTAGTGATTTCTTAAACTGACTTGCTTGCCTATGCATTGACGAATGAGGTGGCAACATCGAACAGTTACTTTGATATACAGGGTTAACTATCACTTTCACTTAGTACATACATTTTAACCACGCGCTCAGGAAGGCCTAAAAGGTAATAAAAAAATTATTTCGGAATTTTAGCTCGATGTTTAAAAAATGGGGCAAAACCCCCTTTGTTCGCGGTAAATCGGCGGTTATGAACCGTCAACCGACATAATTTCACTCAGCTGTTCAGCAATATTTAGCGGCGTTGACATTTTGCCATTGTAGAAACGACAGAAATAAACATTTTTTTATTAATACCTACTTAATAGATGTTAATCCAGATCGTTGCAGAATTATCCATTTGCTCTTAGTTCCGTTGTTGCATACTATCAAAACAACATTTTTGCAGATCCGTTACGACTACACAGTAACAATAAAACACCACCAAAATGTCCAGTGAAGTCAATCGGAATTTAACGAAAGGAATAATAATCGAAAAAATCGGAATGCACCACTCACCCGCGTCTTTAATTTTATGTCCGATATCCGTAGCGGCGTTGAATTTGCATTCGACTCTCCAAAAACATTGTAAACAACTGGCCCTTTAGATTTGTTCACATCGCATGTTCTTCACGTACATTTTAATTAAACTTGAATTTATTTACTGGGACACTGGAAAACGTATGTGTAATTGCATACATTACAGTGCCTTGATAACTGTAGTGAACGTAAACATAACCTGAAAATCGCGAGACACAAATTGATCTAGTGGCCTGGATACGTACTGCTGAATTATTACAGAAAACTGTAAATACCTCGCTGACTTACAGCTTAAAATAATAGGTACTAATTATTTTATGCGAACATCGACGATTTTTGTTTTTATTTTTATTACTAATACCACTATTTAATTCCCGAACAACAAAAGAAGTTTAAAAAAGAGATGTCTGAAGTGCACCTTACGCTACTTGCCTAGAGATGGGGCTGTTTCAAATTTTCAATAGGTGACTTTACGACTCTATTTTCACAGAATAAATAGCTGTTGAGTTCAAATAATTTGTCGCTTTGTCGGTGTTTGTGTTTTTGTTCACGTACTTACATTTAGTAAGTAATTATTTGTATAATATAATTTTGTAAATAAAAGTTTTTTTTTTTTCAAATGCGCGGATAATCGATACACGTGGCAACGCGGCGCTGTTTCACTACCGTTGCCGTATGCGAAATTCGCATCTCGCGTCTGACGGACGGTCATAGCCGTCGTGAAATAGGGGTTTCACTGAGGTTTAGAAAACAAATATTTTCAGCTTTAAAAACGATTTTGGAAATTTTTTGAAGGTCGATTCTGTTAAATCTTATTTTTCTCTATCCTCACTTAAAATGTATGTACTAAGTGATAGTTAACCCTGTATAACATGTCAGTACGACTTGTCATGCCCTCTCGACTCCAGCAGTTCTCAATGTGTCTCACTTTTTGGATAAGTAAAGCCAGTATTCTATTACTTTTTTATACCAAGTGGTTGTAGACAAAAATATAGAGTTATCATACAGAAATAATTTACGAGCTTGTATTTTGGTAACTAACTCATTCTTATATACAGGGTGTATCTAAATAACACCGAAAAAATTCAAGGGGCGATTCTCCGATGAATAGGGGTCTTTGGTATAAAATTTTTTGAAAAAACCCTCCCCTGAAAAGTTACGCCCCTCCTAAAATTACAAAAAAAAATTGTTTTTCTTTTTTATCTTCCATGTACATCAAGCTAAAGAAACCAAACTTGGTGAACATTATCTGTCAATAAAACTACACTTTTTGAATTTTTTTCAACCCTGAACTATTTTTGTAAGGGGTTGAAATAATCAACCCCTATGACATTTTTTCTTATAATTTTTTTTTCGAT
>NW_019416327.1:1276471-1295274 GCF_000390285.2 Anoplophora glabripennis | reverse complement strand
ATATACTAGCAATTTGAAACAAAAATTGAAAGGATCTCTTTGCAAAACGAACAGTATAGATGTTATGTCATAATCTTCAATTTGACAAGTCGACGTCTCACTATCATACACTGAACTTCTTGATAGTTATCATATGGATTCTCGGTTTGCACATTTTATTTTATTCTCATCAATCCACATTCTCTTTTACACTCATTTTATATTACTTTTCAGTCATTACTTTTCCTTTGTACCTTGGTTGTTCATTCATGTTTACGGAATTCGCGCAAAGTTGACAGTAATGACAGTTGACCCAACTTTTACCACCACGCCATGGCAATGTTGCCAGATTTCATCCATAATTTTACAAGCTCGTAATGAATAAATAGACGCTTTTATTCAAATAAAAAGTGAACTGACGTGTATTAAACACGAAAAAAATATGCAAGCTAATATGTGTTGTATAAATTTCATTCTAAATAGCATATTTAGTTCGGTGAAATTAATTTATGTAAAGTTGGTACTGCAACAAGACTCCCGTGTATAAACATAGGCATACTCTCCGCACCGCCCGCCCCGGAAGAGGTGTATCGAACGTCCTTAAATAATATTCTATAATATTTGTCTCTAATGTAAGTATAATTAAAAAATTTACGTTTTCATTGATTTAGAGAAGAATTTATGCGATTAATGTAACTGTTACATGCATAATGTAATTTTACATACATATTTTGTGAGTGTAGAAACATATTTACTGTAGTTATTCGCCTATTCTGAATATAACGATAGAGCTCTGCATAACGATCTCACCGCCAGCCAGTATGGCGCTGATATACAGATTCCACGCGGACGGTGACCCTCCACCCAGAAGTGCAAGCCGGGAGTGCAACGGCAACGGCGGCAGCATCGCGCTCACAGAGTGCGACGCAGCGTCGTCATCCCGCCAAAGCAAACATTGCAGGGCCGGGAAGGGGGAGGGGGTGCGCGCGCACCTCGCCCGGAACACCGGAACGTTGCAGGAACAATGCCGTCCGGAATTTATGCGACATTGTCTACGATCAGCATGTGCCGATAATCATTTAGCTGAAACCGCAACCCTATCGCTATGTAGTATGCCGGTTACAGCGCGGTCTGTGCGATCGGCCTTCGTCTAGACCAGGGGTTCCCAAAGTTATTTTGACTGCCGATGCCGCCTTATTTTTAGGAAACTAAATAATAAATAATTCAAAATTTTCATCTTTTTATTATATATATATATATTTTATGTGAGCAACTCCCTCGAGCAGGAGGCGGGTTCAATATTTCATTCAAGCAAGAATCTACTTATTTTTTTTGTCATAAATTTAGTTTATCTCACTATATAGATTTTCCTCAAATATCACACATGGAATAATAAATAAATCGGATAACTTTAACAAGTGTCAGCTATATTTACTACAACGGATGTTCAGATATACAGTTATACAAATTTTCTTAATCTAGACTTATACTAAAATTAGAATTTGAGATCTCTTTATTTATATTACTTTTCAATTTTGATTGGTTAAAAGAAACTTTTGTTTTTAAATTTGTTAAAATTTTGTTTTAAATATCTTTATCTTTCATTGATGAACGATTTTAAATATGAGGCCAATAAAATACACCTCTTAACTGCAGTTAAATAAAATGGTCTACCTTGTATTTTGAAATTTCAAAGTTCTCAGACGATCTTGAAGTTGGCAGGCCTGCTGAACTGGAACTAGACTTTCTCGTTGTTTTCTGCCATTAACTCGTTCTGAGACAGTCAGATTCTCCTCCGTTCCATTTATTCCGATCAGGCACTGGTCACTAATTTTGAATTCGCACTTTATTCCCTTTTCGAAAATTCACTGTAGTCGAAGCACTTGATTGGTCACAAATCCTAACAGTTCGTTGTTGTACAAGTTTAATTTTCTTATGTTTGATCCCTGTTCGGACTAATTCGTTTTCTCACAACTTTTGACGAAATTATAACCTCACATCAGTTTGACATTTGAGATTTGAAAAGGTACAAATTTTAAAATAATTGAGTTGCCTTGATTTTTGTTGTGATTTTCACTTGTTTTCTTTCAGATTACCACAGATGTTTATCGTTCAAAGATCATGAGCAAACTGGCTGTTTTCGTCCAAAACACTTTTAATAAACCCGAAAACAAAAGAAGTTTGTTGTGGTTACAACGTCACCTGTCATATGATATAACTTATTTTATGAAATTTTGGGCATATGGATTTCTAAAACTGAAAATTATGCTTATTTTCGATTATAGGATACAATTCTCGTTATTTTATACCCCATTTTCCATTGTAGGTTATAATTTTACATCTATTCTGAACCTATGCTAAATTATGAAAATACAGTAACATTTCTTACTTAAAACTGTTTTTACCTATCTAAATCTATTTTATGACCTATTTATTAAAGTCCTTACATACTTTCCACTTGGGTTTCATTTATTTAAATGTTTATGGTTTATTTTTGTTCTAGGTGTCGAAATGACATCGTTTTTCACAATTTTTTTACTTATGGAAAAGTCTATAACATAAAATAAATACTGCTTTTTTGTCCTTGGAAGATGCACTAGCCAATGTCTACAGCAGATTGGCACTCACCTTTATATTAAAAACAAGATATACCAAGTTTGTCGTTTGACATATGATACAATTTTTCTTCTTTTCTTGTACAATGCACCCATATATTGGATCAAATCCAGTTCTAAGTATGTGAACTTGCTAAAGGTATAACACTTTAACTTTCTATAACGTTATTTGCCTGTTTATTGAAAATTTAGTAAAATTTCTTCGATAGCCGTTACTGTACAAAGCTACCGTTTCAAAATTTGATGAAAATCTTGAAGTGAGGTACAGATAATGTTTTGTACTGCGGTGGTTTGTTGGTGACAAACATGTACTACATTTCTGTGCTGTTTTTTTTTTCAAGAAATTATCGTTGGAAAATTGATTTATTTTGAATTTCATGTGAATTTTGACATTTCCGGAGTCATTTTCCATTATATAATTTGCATTGCACAAATTTGTGATATTCTTTTAAACTAGACATAAAATAGAACTATTTGACTTAATTTTACTACACCATGNAAAAAAAAATAATTAGATATACGAGGTAAGAAAGAAAAGAAAGTTGTATTTAACAATGCACAGTAAAATCTAAATAATAATTACAGAAATAAAACAAAAGCAAAAACACAACACTCAATACATTAAACACATAAATTAAAATTAAAAAACTAAAATTAAATTCAATATTTAAAACCAAAAATATATCCATAACAATATATATATATATATATATATACAGGGTATAACCTTGAATTGAGCCATATTTATACGAGTCTGATTTTTAACCTTTAGAAACGCGTATCACAAGTTTGTTTTCTCAAATTGGATCGTGCAAAATTTATATAAACTTCCACACTTTAATAGCAATCGCCAAAAATTACTACTACACAGGGGATGAATATTATACAGTTTAGTCATTGATAAAAAATAAGACAAAAGTTCCGTATCAACGTAGGTCCGCAACGGTTTCGCTTTTGAGTTGACAAAATTTCCTGGTACAAATTGATACAATTGATATAAACGGTCCTTGCCTGGTAAATCGCCAGATTTAAAACCGTATTATTACAGTTTTAGTTTATTTAGTTAACAGATAACAAGAAAAATTGACAATGCTTTTAATTTATCATTGATTACAGTTGAAGCAATTAAGGATACAAAAGAATTAAGAATTCAAGGGGTCAAAAACTTAAACGGTAAAGAAAGTTGTCTTTTATCAAAAGTCACAACAAAGAAATTCGATGAGGCCATTCGAGAATTATTACAACTGAAAGTTGTTGACATATCGCAAACAAGTTTTTAAACTTAAGCTCCTGTGTGCATTTTCTCTAATGTAAACTATATTTAAAGCAAAATTAATTGTTTTATGTTTTAATTTTGTTAAAATACTTTTTTCATGAATGGACAAATCGGTTTAATAAAATATCCAGCTATACACTAACCGGGCTTTTTCAAACGATTTTTGAAACAATTTAACACTTACTTAGTTATGACGACACTAAGAACTACGTTTATTTATTCGCACTACTTTGTAACGCTTATAAAAACATGCCTGAATGTGCTTATCGACAGAAGTATAGAAAATTCCTCAAAAAATATTTAAGTATATAATATATTTATAAACCTACGGATCAGAAAGATTAAAATTGTCCTTACTTATAGAATAATTATTTGTTTTATCTAAATCTTAAATAATAAGTTCAATGCCACACATAGATAATTTCTATTTAACAAATAAACACACTTAAAGAGTTTCAACTGATATTTGTTACTGTCTAAAACCTCATAACTAGTATAACGAATATAAATCTAACGTAAGTGAAACTCAAATCATTAAAGTATTTTTTTTAACTTATTGTTCTTATATATATGCCCAGATACATTTTAATATTAAAATTACATCGCAGTATACATGAAGAGATAAAATCAAAGTTGTTTTAATTAATTTCCAGAGTTCATAATTGTATTTTAAGAATCTATTACAGTAGCAAATGTTAAATCGAAAAAAAATTCCTTCAAAAATAACACTATTAGGAAAATTATTGATATAGTCACAAATTCCTTTTCTCAGTGTGGTATTATTGTAATGACCTTCAGTTGATGTTAACTTAGCGAAATTAGCCGAAAGACAAGAGAAATATAATATAATATAATATAATATTATATATTATATTATATTTTAAGGTTCTGGTAACAAATAAATATAAAAAGCAACTATTACAATAAATAGTCCACCAAATCACCGTTGTGAAATCGCAGCAAACATCTGCAAGCAAATGATGACTTGTTCATTTTAAAACACATGTTCGCTATCATTTTGTTAAAACCGCAGCGTTATCGCTCCGCAACACACTGTGGGATATATCGTACAATATGTTCAAAATAAAGGGCGCGGTGAAGAGAAATTATACCCCGCAAGTGCATGAAAATGTAGAACTATTTAGGTATACCTATAAGCGTCCTAATTTATAATTTCGTCATAAATTTATAATTAAGCCAAACAATATCTACGTATGGAAGGTATTATAGAAATAAATACAGAATATTTAAAATCAATACTACAACAACCATATAATTTCCCAGTGGCAACACATTTTCCTGTGCTCAAATGACAGGGAATTGACCTCGCTTACATCGAGACTTACATACTTATACAGGGTGTTCTCAAAGTCGAGTCAACAGCTGGCAGAACTCATAAAAAAAGTCAATTTTCATATAAAAGTGGTCAAATGAAGCAATTATTGACAATTATTTAAAAATATCGAAATTTAAAAACTTTCTAATACAAACCTGATTTATTGTCATATTAGACCACTCCATTGTAAAAACATAAATTGTTTGTTTACTACTGATACTGGGTATGTCTTTTTTTTGTAGTTGCACGGTTTTGAGTACTCTTTTCGATTTGACAGTGCTAAATAATTCGTACAGTAGTGCGTGATATTATTTTTGATTTGTGGGTGTTTTGTGCAATAAAAATGGCACATGTTTATGAAAACAATTTCAATTTTTTTAAATAATTGATAATCATTGCTTTATTTGACCACTTTTATATAAACGATTTTTGGTAAATCGACTTTTTTTTATGAGTTCTACCAGCTGTTAAAATAAATGACTCAACTTTGAGAACACCCTGTATTTTTGAATACAACTGCTTATTAAAGTTTAAACTGAAAGTAAAAAGAAGACACATTCCTTTAAATAATCTGAATATTACCTAAATTGTAATCACTGGGAATTACAGTTACTAGTGTAGCAAAATTAATCTCCAAATGCAGCTCTGATGTCTCGTAGTTTCTCATCAAACATATGTATGTGGCTCGCACGTTTTCATTTACATTAATCAGTCTATTGTACTCACGAATGACGTGGCACCTACCGCCATTTTCGACGCACTTGAGGGCCAAATCGAAGGGTGCCTTCGATGAGGGTCGACGTACGACCTTACCTTGTAGATAGAGACGCAATGTTCGGGGCACTGACCTCGGTTTTTACCAATGAAAGTAAATTGTACACCGGGGGTGGTTTAACAAAAAAATATAGTAGGCGTAGAGAGAACCCAGTTAACTAATTAAATGAAAAAAATAATGTTTTTAATATTAAACACGACAATGTACTATTTCAAATGATAAATACCCAAGAAATGTTATATTAACAATATTTTACATATAACAAACGTACTGAAAAAAAGATGGAGTAAAGTAACATCATTATACTTACATTGATAAAAATATTCTGAACGAATTCTGAAAATATATCAGTCAACGAAATTTTACATACAGATATAAAGGTAATTATTATTATAAACATATCATTCCCTTTAGACATTATCAACTATTTCAAGTAATTTTTTAGTGTAATTTGCAATATTTTTGATATGCTTCAAATGTGAATCTGAAAAGTCAAAAGTAACTTTACAGTATTACAGTTTTATACAAATTGACAATCTTCATGTTTCAATAATTGTTCTTACACTGCAATATGTGACTGATCTAAATTCACCATTACCGCTGTGTATTACATTATTTTACATAATTTTTGATACATCTAACAAAGTTTTTCTACCTCAAATGTGACATTTCAAAGTCTAAAGTAATTTTACTGAACATTTTTACAGACAACTTATAACGTAGTAATTGGATCTGTTTACCTGCTTTTATAGGCTGCAAACAATGAATTCAATTTTACCATTACGGCTGTAAATTCACATAAAATTACATTATTTTAAGTAATTGTTTAGTACATTTAACACATTTTTTGATCTAATTCCAATATGACATTCCAAAGCTTAAAGTTATTTTACAGAACCTTTTTACAGACAATTTAGAATGTAATTTACAATACAATATGATATTCACTTGTTTCTTCATGCTGTAATATTATCAACAACTGGTTTAATTTTATTATTACCCCCGTAGTTTACAGAATTGCATTATTATAACTGTTTATAGTCTGTTTAGAAATGAAAGAGAGTAATAAAAGCTTATTATGTATGCAAATCGTAAATAAATGTAGTACTGGTGCTTATATTCAATATTTTTATATTATGCATTTTCGGTATAGATGAGGTGTACTTTTAAAAAAACTTTGTGCGATCGGACTGTACTAAATTGTAGCAGGTAGCTAAAATTTAATCCCCGACAATCCGTCTTTGTCTATGCCGCTTCAATTTCTCGGTCCATTTCTCTTATAAGTAAACAATATAAAAACAGCATTTCAAAACATGAGGCTACTTTAAGCATCATAACCGGGTTAAGAGGGTTTTTAGTAATTCAAATAAAATTATTCAATATTATTATCAAAATATTTATTTAAATTTAATGAATAGACTTTTATTCCACACAAAAATATATGTATTTTGAAAATTCAAATTATGGTGAGTAAATGTAGTGTTGTATAAATGTACAATAAAGAAAATAAAAAAGTAGGTATATTAAAATTCATCCTCTGAATATTCTGATGAATTATCTTCGTCTCCTAGATTGATAACGATAGGTTCCACAGTAACGTCAATTAAATTATCGAGTTCCCACATTTTCTCCTCTTCTTTTTGTACATGATGTATACATCTTTGCCAGTTATCTGCAGTTACTCGTTCCAAGGAATTTTTTAACAAAATTTTCACGTCACTTAATTTAAACGTCGTATTATTTCGCGCTACATCTCCTTTTACCTGCGCCCAGACTAATTCGATTGGGTTAAGTTCACAGTGATAAGGTGGTAACCGTAGTACCGTTATTTGGCGATTTGTTGCCATTTCATCGATAACATATTTTTTCTGATCTTTATTAAGATTGACAAGTGTCAAAAGTTCCTTTTTCACCATATTTGTTTCAAAAGAAATGTTTTTTCCGGATAACCATTGAATTATATCGGCTTTCCTCCAAGCAGTCGTAGGCGTCCGCTCGGTCTGCCGTGAATGGTAACTGGCATTATCCATGACAATTACAGACCCCGGAGGAATAAGATCCAACATCTGTGTAAAATACTCTTCGAAAACATCTGCGTTCATGTCTTCGTGATAGTCACCTGTATTTTTAGATTCAAATAAAAGTAAACCGCCATCTACAAAACCACTGGCACTACCTATATGTGTCACTATTAATCTTCGCCCTTTACCTGAAGGTGCCTTGAACCCTGTTGAAAGTCCATCCAAAAATGCTTGTCGAAAACTTTTTACATTTTTATCTTGCCATACTTTTGTTACAGTATATCCCTCGTTGACCCAAGTTTCGTCTAGATAATAAATATTCCTCCCTTCGTCACGGAATTTTCTAATTGATCTTAAGTAGGATCTTCGCCAACAAATAATTTCATCTTTATCGATAAGAACTGACTTCCTGTTCTGCTTTTCCCAGCAAAAATTCAACTCTCGTAAGACGGCCCATAATTTGCTTCTACTGATTTTTGGCAAATCGTTGTCCTCTGAAAGTTCACTTAAAATTTTGTTTAGCGTTGGTATTTCTTTTTTAAAATAAAATGAGTGTACTTTTCTGCGAATGACATTTTTGAAGAAATCATCTATAACGACTTTTGACCTCCCTGTAGATGATTTTGGGGGATTTACAGTATCTTGTTCATTTTTTGTTTCCTTTAAAAGTCTGTAGATAGTCGATTTTCCAATCCCTGTCATTTTGGAACACTTTTCCACGATGTCGTCAACACTGTTGGTAGGATTTTGGTGTTTCAATGCATTAAATACATTTAATATAATAATCTTCTCATTCTGAGACAGCGCACATCTTTTCACGCGTTTAGCAGGTACGTAATCTGATAAGCTCGACATTTTACCCAAACAATATTATATCCACTGGCACAATAGTCACTAAACACAAGTCGAATTTTACTCTACTGCACTAGCACGTCTTCGTATATTCAGCTCTAAGACTGGATTGATCTGTCACAATACACTGGCTCCTGCCCTATGATGTATCCAGTAAAATATACTAATGTACACCCATTACCTGTTAGCATTAGTGTTACCCGATAATTACCTGAAACGAAATATTAACACGCCCATGGCCGGTTCTTATCTCGGGGTTTTATTACTCTCCTTCATTTCCAAACAGACTATAGTACATTTAACAAAGTGTTTAATTTAAGTACTTCAAATGAGACATTTTACAGAAAGCAAACAATTTACAATGTAATTTCGATTCACTGTCAATTGAAACTGTGTCCATGTTTCTTTATGCTGTAATATCACAATAATTGGTGTAATTTCACTACTGCCGATGTACTTTTCATAAAATTCATATTTTAGGTTACTGTTTAATATTATTAAGGTTTGTAATCTTTTTCAAATTTGAAATTCCAATGCCGGAAATACATTTACAAAACAATTTACAATTTAACTCTAAATTTACTTCAACTGAATTCTGTAAGACATATTGGTGGTAACCAGTGATGCCAAATTTGAGGATTTTCCCTAGTTCTAGGGGAAAATACTTGTAAAACTATTAAAACAGGGAATAATGTATATCTAGGTATTTGTGCAAAAGGGAATGTCAAACTCATACTGCAATAATTATTTTCATAGACGCAAATATGTAAAACAATGCATTAGATTATGTGCTGCTTTTTTGGAAGATATTTCAAATAAATTATTTTTTTTTTAAATTTAATAAATTTTCTATTTTTATAGGAATTGTAGGAATATAATCAGTTACTATTATTACAATTATTAGTTCTATGAATTACTAAAACATATTTACTATTAAAATACATTAGGGAATTACTTCTAGGTAATATCTACTTAACATCTAGGTATCTTCAGGTCACATCAATGATGGTAACAAGTAAGTCATTGTAAGTGTAGTAAATTAATTTTACTGTACCCCTTTTTAACGGTGTGTATTAATGCAATTAAAAAAACAGTATGTGCGTTCTAAAATTCGTGCATTATTTACTAAAATAAAAAATAATATATAGCCCCGAGCTCCTTGCACAGTGTCACAAAATCCAGGTACACATATTTCACTTTCTCAGATAAGGACGTTTTAAATGGCTTAAAAATAAAAGGAGGTAATTTTTTTGAGTTAAATGAGTAACTATATCGAATTTCTGTCTTGCGAAATGAAGATTAATGCCGGCACGCGTGCTTATCTCACGTAAACGATCTGAGCTACCATTTTACAAATTTAAAAGAAATATAAATTATTTACCCTATAAACGAGGCCTTCATGCAAAAAGGGGTGTCCGTCGCATTCGGGACATTTTGAAATCGTAAATTTAATTATCCGCGCAAATAATATTCGTATCGCTGCGGTAAAGACAAGGAAGAAAAGAATAAGCGTCAATTGCACCCCATTTCTACAATACACCGTTTATTCTTAATTTTTGTGCTTTAAACCTAAACTATTACATAATATAAAAGTAACTAACTGTAGTATACAGAGTCAAGGTGAAAAATTACTTATTGTTTGAGTTCATTTTCGAATTCCTTCGTAAAGAAAAATTTAAAAATTGTAAATTCGTGACATTATTGTGATTGTGAGTGTGACATACTAAATTTTACGTATTTGCAATGCCGATTATAAAATGAGGTAAATAAATTTTATATACAGGGTGTCCCACTAAGGTTGGCGAGGTACGATATTAGAGAAAGTCTAGGCCCTAGAGCTTCTGGAAAAAAATGACTAATAAATCGACCAAGAAAAAAAGCTAGAAATAGTTATCGGCCGCTAGTGAGCGCAATCTACATACCCAGAGTTGAATTTTTCTCAGGTATATTAAGTAGTACAAATATGGATAGCCGAATTCATTGCGTAGAACTTTTGCTATTCACATTTTGTTCTATTTATCGACAGAAAGGGTGGGACAAGCCCCTAATGTCAGACCAGAAAAATGTATTTTTTTTAAGGATTGGTTCATCACAAGCCCATAGTGTTATACCTCGTTGGAAAGGTCTTTACAAGCTTTATCTCGTTGTGAATGCGTAATGTCGTTTACCTCAACATGCGAACCTATAGATGGTGTTATGTCAGAATGCCGTTTTATGGATTTTTCTCAAAAATTTTAAATGCAATGCTATATAGTGTTTTTTTACATAAATGAATTCCAGCACAAAAAATTGATGAATATAGTATAAGTTTGAAATTTTTAACGAAAGTGCTGTTTATTTATTGGCGCTATTTATCCAAGTTTAGGTTGTTTCATGTTTTCTTAAAAAAGTGAAATATCACTAATAACAGGATAAAACTTTTTATAAGTTAGTTTGAACAGCATAAAAGTAGTTACATTTTGACGCCAAAAAGGCTTCGATATATTTTTTTGTTATCAAGTTATGCGTAAATTAGTGAACAGAAAATAAATAATGAATACTTATTTTTCTTACAGTTATAATAAGATTGATGATTCAAATTTTTTATCTCGAAATATAAAAGAAGAAGAGGTCTTAAATGCTAATCTTGTTATTATTAACAAACTGTTATCTATATCACCTTTGGATTTACATGCAGTTTTTCTTGGGATAAACTACATTTTCACAAAGATCACACCTCCCTATTTATCATAATTTTGTATAAACCTCAATGGTTTGTTGTTTGTTTACTTTTATCTGCTTTCATTAAATTACAAACTGAACTTTACTTTCTTACTTTACTTACTTACTTACTTACTTACTTACTTACTTACTTACTTACTTACTTACTTACTTACTTACTTGCTTGCTTATTACTTTTATTGAAAAAATCTATCTAAAGAATCTAAGTTTTTTAGATTTCCGAAAGATCCTATTAGGCTACATTTAACAGTAAGTTATTTAAATTTGATACAGGTATTCATCCTCTTTTAATAATTTTATTATTCGACCTAAAAACTGTGAAATGAGTACAGCTCCGGAATTATTATCAACCTGTCCAGATGATTATTGAAAGTTAATACGCTTACGCAGAAACCTTTGAACATAAGTCAGAAACCTCAAAAAAAATTAACAGATTACATATACATTTATTGATACATCTTATTTGCATATAGTTTTTTATCAAACTATAACCTAGAAAAATGTATATGAATGTATGCACCGTATGTATGTGTATGTATTACAACGAAAGACAAAAACTAAAACAATTTCTAATGAGTCAAAAATGAAACAATGATATAAATAACGAAATATTGATTTCTCTACTAAAAATCAGATACATAGGAAGGAAAAATATCACGTCATGTTATTTATTATGTTTTTGTCTCCAGGTACAGTGTTATTCTCTTGCTTTCTTCTTTCAACTTCCCATACTTATTTAGTGCATACGTAATCATCTCCCTGGTCTTAACAGGAGATTATTAATATTAATTTCTGATACGCGAAGTTACGTCTCAAACGAAACGGTAGGCCTTTTGTTGCCCTTTTGATATACTCAAAGTTGTAATCAAATAAACCTACACAGCAACCAGTTCTCGTTTCCAGCGCGATCCTTAAGGATAATTTACCACCCAAATCGCAAATCTAGAGCAAATTAACGATAATATAATAACACACAAGGAACACAGCAGCAATCCCTTTGATCGCGTTATCTACCAGACATCAACTATGTCAACATCTGAGCAAATGAGGTCTGGGATCCCGAAATATCTTGTGTTTAGTTTGTGGGCGATGCCTTCGACTCGATATTTTGTTGCGGGAGATAAGAGGATGGGAAAATAAGAAAACATCAGGAAACCGTTCTCTATTTATGGGAGCCCGCTGAATTTGCAATGAGAAACTGTGAGGAGAGGATGCACAAATAAATTTGTTAGGGAATCGGGTCAGGGCCGGACTTGCCTGTGATTTCAAGAGTCCAAAAATTTGTTTTTTTAAATTTCATTTTAAACGTGTAACTGTCCATAATTGTATGCAAAAATATATATAAATATTCCATTTTAAATTACTCAATTGCATGAAGCAATTTGTGGAAATTGAGGAAAAGATGGTCCTTCGTTCTTTTTTAAAATTTTTAATGTTTTTGGAAATTATCTAAATTGTATCCGTATTGCACCGTCACTGATATAATAAAAAACTGAAATAAAGTTACTATTATGCATTTTTTTCATTACAACTCTGATGTTTTCGAGACTGTATTCCTAATGCAGTGTACCTATTGTAGTCTGTGCGGGGATGCACAGAAGTAAAAACAATGTAGTTAGGGAAAAACTATTTATTCTACTTAACTGGACCTCTAGACACACACAGAGTGACAATAGTAATGGCCTCATTCGATATCTGATGCCTTGCTAATTCTACATTTTCTTATATAAACTTTATAGATCAACGACGGTTATTGTAAGGATGCAAGGTGATATCACGCACCGGCAAAGAACATAGTCCAGGGTCGGACTGCACTATTCAGTAAGGTAAAATCGCTGCTCACATAGGTTTCCCCCTATTTGTTAAAGAAACTGATAAAAAGTAGATAGGAGAATGTAAGGGATTCTGCTGACCAAGGAATTGGCATGAGGTCATCAAAGTTATTCAGTCGTATGAATGTATTGATAGACAAAATAGTTTACAGTATTGGGTTACGAAAGCCCGAGCAGTATGAAAAAGACAGAAGTAAGGCAGTTGCCACCAGCCTCTCATTAAGTATTGTACAGAGAATATATATATAGTCAAATTGTTATTGATGTTCTTTCAACATGTAAACACAGTTTGTGTATTGTTTGATTACGATTATATGTTATTAATGATCGGAAGTGTCCGCGTATTATTTGTGTTACCTTACAAGTACAATTTCCTTTGATTCTTTTTATGTTCTTCGTTTAGCAGCATAGAAAAAAAACAAATTTTGATTGATTTGTTTGTGAAAATAACGGAGCAAGATTATACTTTCAAGTATACGATAAATGTGACAGTTTCGTTTTTTTATTTGATCTTTTTGTAGAAAACAAGACACGGCTTAGTGGTAGACAATTAGTCATATTATTTTTTAACGATAAAGAATTTGCTATTGCACATGTGTGACTATGACTGTACACAAAAAATACTTATGACGAATTTCAAAATAATTATATGATCTCATTGAATAAATTACGATTCAACTTTTATTTTGGAATTTGAAAATTAAGATTTATGTCTTTTATTGGAGGTCAACGACGTAAATAAAAAAATAACAGATTTTTTAATTAATAGACTCTTTTTAAAGGATGTGCAGTTGTAGAAAATTAAGAGTTTCTTTGAACATTTTAGGTCTTGAACTTCTTTGTGCTTGTACAACATAATAATTTGATAAAAAAACGAAGTTTAAATGTTATTTTGATTGATGATTCAAGGGGCATTGTATTATCTTCAGATAAGTTGAAAAAAGAGAAGTTGAAGCAAACTTTAAGAGTACATTCCTGAGGTAAAAACAAACAATAAACTTTATATTTCTTGGTTCGCAAATATTATTTTATAAATCAAGAATGATCATCAGATTGCAAACATAACCGAACTCTTTTTTTCTTAAACAAACTACAGATTTTCATATACAAAATATAATTTTTGCTTAATTTCATTTATTGCTATGTCATATCTAACTTTCATTTGCTGATAAAGAAATGATACTACCCCCAAATCCAAAGTCAAAGGCTGTGCGGAAGGGGGCTACACTTGAAAAAACGCGGGCAAACACCTATTATCCCTCGACATTGCCAGTGTTGACTCTAGGGATCGAACCCGGACCAGAATAGGAAGTATGGCCGAGAAATTGCCACCACATGTTCGACCGAGTACGCTACTGTGTTACTTTTTTTTATTATAATCGTGTTATAGGAATGCTTACCTATTTTTGTATGTTGATTTATAAATGTTTTTGTACATTAACTTCATTCAAATTTAGTTATTTCTTTGTCTTCGCCTATTTATAGAAATTCTATAGAAAAGTTCAAATTGAAAAAAAAAACATTCATTATTAAATAGGAATTATTGAAAAATCTAAGAAAGTACGAAAAATTCGCGAAGAGACTATTTCGTAAATGTGTTGTTTCAATAAAGTAGATATATATGGAGTTATTAAAAAAAAAGTCACAGATGTTTGTTACTTACCCCCCCCCCATATCTATGGCACTCTTAATTAAAATGCAGATTTACTAGCTTATATAGAAAAACGTCTATAAACTTTGTGCTTATTTATACTGAGATTTATACCCTATTTTACTTACAGTTTGTGCATTTTCCATATTTTTATTTCGAATTGGTAGCAGTTGTCTCGTAAGCTTCGAATGTACCCACTTTCAGAAGCGAATTTAACGCCTAGACCGCGAAGCAAAGTCAATATCCTCATTAGATCCACTTGCTGTTAATAGTCCGCCGGATCCAAGAGACAAATATGTTAATAAAATACGTGACGAGAATCGGTCTCGTAACAAATTATTATATCTAGTCGGTCGTTTTATTTTACAGCACAATATTTATTTGACAGAATCATTTCTACATCCATCCCAGTTGAATACTAATACGAATGGGTGAAAAGCGAACGTGCCTTCTTTCATCGCGGATATAACGACAGCGTGATAAATACGGAAATAAAATGTATCCCTCAGCTGAAATCCCAAAGTATATACACTTTTGTTGTTTACGAAATTAAAACTGTCAGAATACTGATTTCTGTCATATTTTGGCAACATAGTTTTATGATGGACAAAGAAAGGAAGTGAAATTCCCTCCTACATCTCCAGATTTAACAAAATTTGATTTTTTCCTTTACGTCAATTATCAACATTTGAAAGCATTAAGAAAATCTGTTTGAATAAATATTTAGATATTACTTACAATTGGAATCAATAAGACTCACAAAACTACGAAAAAATATGAATTTGTAATTCCAATCATATAATTTGTCGTGCGTTTTACCTATATTTGGGAGGTATTCGGTAAATGAAGACCGAAACATATCCATTGCAAATGCGACGTCTAATTTCTCATGAGACTGCACCGACGCATTAGCTTTACCCGACGTGCCACTTGCAACTCAACATTGTGTATAATTTTCTCATTTCCCATTACTCATATTTTGTATCTGAAATTTAATATGTTACCTCCTTTGGTTCTCAACAAACTAATGAAACTGTCAAACTAGTACACGTTCATATACAGTGTGGTAAAAAAGTTCTGCATAAAATTTATATTTTCGTTAAACAATTTTTTTTTCGAAAAACGGTGAGACCCGTCGATTTTTATTTGATCCAGGGCACCTTGTTATGTGGAAAAATTTTTTTTTCGATAATCCACTTACGGCAGCGATGACATAATTTTTTTTTAAATGACAACGCATATTTTTTTCGTTCGAAATTGATGACAGTGATAATTATCTAAACAACGGTGTGAAAATTTCGATGTCTTACATAACAATTTTTTTTAGAAAAATGCACCTTAAGTTCTTGAATGCAATAATTTGCTGTTTACGGATCAAATGCCTTAGAAAAAAATTTATTCGGCAGAAAGCATTTCAGATAACTTAAGTTGCAACTGGTGTTATGTAATATTTGCGGAATTATTCATCAGATATTGTCAGGATCCTGATTAAACTGCAAAATTTAGAACCAAGTTCAACCGCACAAAATCCAAATAGTATGTAGCAAATTAAGGTCGACTTTTTGTCTTCGAGTTTGCCGATAAATTCCCCAAAAAAAAAAGATCCAAAGAAATGTTTACTTGAAAGGAGTAGATTACCTGAAATATTGAAGACTAAAAATCAGTACCGATTTAACATTCTTTGGTGAAATCGTTTAATTCGAAATGGCAAAACTTAGTGAACGCGAAAGAATTGATATTTTGAGGATGATTGGTTTCGGCGATAAGTTACGAACCCATCAAGAAGCTTGCCAATTATTTAATGCAACGTACCCTGACAGACCACCAATTACGCAATCTACGGTTAGTAGGGTACTGGCAAGGTTTGAGGAAACTGGTAGTGTGAAAGATGCTCCTCGTGCGGGTCGTCCTAGAGTAGATGATGAAACTAGATTGAATATCCTGGTGGAGCTCCAGGACAACCCTCATTCTAGTACAAGGTCGATTGCATTGAACAATGATATTTCACATGTAACTGTGGTGAACTTTCTCAAAAAAGAGAAATTTCACCCCTATAAGGGTCACTTGATACATGCATTGACTGAGGACGACCCAGACCGCCGTCTCCACTTTTGTGAAGATTTAATGCATCGATGTAACGGAGACCCCGACTTCCTCAAGAACATAATTTTTTCTGACGAGGCTACTTTTTATCTTAATGGATCGGTGCATCGACATAACTGCCGGTATTGGTCTCAGGAAAACCCGCACTGGGTGCAAGAAGTAGATCATCAGCACCCCCGAAAGGTGAACGTTTGGGCGGGAATAATAGGGCGTCGTATTTTAGGCCCGTATTTTTTCGAGGAAAATTTAACTGCTGCTCGCTATTTGGATTTCCTGCGGTTCGATTTGGTCCCAAGCTTAGCAGAGTTATTCCCGAACAACGAGGATCCTGATATTCCTGAGGAAAGAATTTGGTTTCAGCAGGATGGTGCACCGCCCCATTATGGAGTGCAAGTACGGGAGTACTTGAATAACACGTTTACTGGCCGGTGGATCGGGCGACGCGGAACAATCGAGTGGCCTCCGCGTTCGCCTGATTTAACACCTCTAGACTTTTTTTTGTGGGGCTATTTGAAATCGCGTGTGTACACAAACAGACCAGGTGATTTGGAAGAACTTAAAAACCGTATTCGTTTTGAAATAAATCAAATCGACCCGGGAATGCTTGAACGAAGTGTAGACGGCGTTTACACACGCTTAGGACAATGCCAAATGGTACAGGGTGGGCAATTCGAACAATTTCGCTAGACTTACACAAACATTAGTGTAATTTTACTCGTTTGAAATGTAATTTTGTCAACTTTGTCCTTTTCGGAGCCATTAATAGTGTAAGTAGACAATTATCACTTATAAGAACTTAAGGTGCATTTTTCTAAAAAAAATTGTTATGTAAGACATCGAAATTTTCACACCGTTGTTTAGATAATTATCACTGTCATCAATTTCGAACGAAAAAAATATGCGTTGTCATTTAAAAAAAAATTATGTCATCGCTGCCGTAAGTGGATTATCGAAAAAAAAATTTTTCCACATAACAAGGTGCCCTGGATCAAATAAAAATCGACGGGTCTCACCGTTTTTCGAAAAAAAATTTTTTAATGAAAATATGAATTTTATGCAGAACTTCTTTACCACGCTGTATACTTATAATTAGTGTAACCACTCTGCGTTGTATTGCGTTACATCTCGTTAGAATATGTGTCACCGACTTAACTCACTACAAACATTCTCATTGAACTAAAAAGTTTTATTTTCTTTCATGAAACCAATTCTCATATTAAGGGCGCTTCCTCAAGGTGTAATTTTGAAATCCTATTAGAAATCTTTAAATCATTTTCAAGGCATCTCAACACATAATTCACGTATCCAAAAATACAACGCAGGCCGGCGACAAACCTGTTCCACTGATTTATATTTTACAGCCCAACAGCTTCCCACACGTACAGCCTCTTTAACCTTAAGTTCCAACCAGTGTGCATCTTAGAACGGATAATATCTCACACACAATAAAAACAATTAAAATGTTCTACGGTACGCCCTCAAGGTATCATTATAGGTTTCTAATCAAGTTCCAGTCATGTTTATTTACTGGAACTTATTCATCAATGTTTACTTTTTATTTCCATCCGATTGTAATTGTTGGTTCACAAGCATACATTTAGTTTTTTACTGAAACACTAAAGGCTATGCTAGGTATATATAT
>NW_019416327.1:1189705-1275900 GCF_000390285.2 Anoplophora glabripennis | reverse complement strand
TTTTTAATTGACCGGAAGGCGCTGGCTACTAACTTTAAAGAGGGGAAGTATGGTTTAATTTTATAAAACAAAAGCAGAGTAAATACACCTAACTTTATTATTTACGTACAACAGTCTTCAAATTAAACATAAGACAAATAGAAAGAACAACAAAAACATTAACAACCATTTAACATAAAATGAGAGTGCCAGGCTCACCTAGAGCTCCTGTGGGGAAAGAGCATGGCAGAGAAACCCACGAACGTTGCTCTAACTACCCAAATATAAATACAAAACAACCGACAATAAAATGCATAAATTAAGATCCTTTGCTAATTATAATTAACGCCCGATTCATTTAATGTGTCACTAAATATCACTTCACTCGAATTAGACGTACACACTTCCAAGTAAAACTGAAGAAGAGGTTTGGTGTTAGTTAGCCGGCAAGGCAGGAAGGTACTGGAGTCCCATACGGGAGGCAATCCAGCTATGAGTTGAGATTTCGGAAGATCTGTTTTAGCAATTCTTCTTTTGTATTTAATTATTCTTTTTTTCAGTATCGTTCCTCAAGGGCGAAAATGTTAGTAAATTCAACAAGGCTCGTATATGCGTATGACATAAAGTGAGCACAAGAAATGCTTTATTATTTGTTTTTCGAACAACGTAATATGATAAAACAAGTTAAATGTGAAACAAATGAGTTGTTATTACAATATCCGGGCAGTCACGACAATACGTATATTTTAATATGTAATAAATAATGAGCAATCGTTAATAATAATTGTAACAATTTTACCTTAGAAAAATATATGCCCTTGAACATTAAGCAATGGAGGCTAAACGTACAGAGAAGAATTGTTATCATTAAACATCTATAATCATCATAATCAAAAGATCACATAGAACAATTTACAACAAAGTACTTAGAGAATATTACCTGCTAAGTAATACGGGTTAAACACTTTGATTTTTCACTATTTTGTCACACTACCCGCCGATCGTCTTACTTCCATCTCCACACTGTTCTCACTTCAACTATTTAGGCTTTCTTCCAGAATTCCCCACCTAAGCGTTTGTTTTTGTGCTTCCTTCTACCAACTGTCAATATTACGTTTTCATTATTATACAACACCCACGTAACAGGTGACGTCGAAGTTGATACGGTTTTGCAAACCCTTGCGTTTACTAATTGTCACATTTTTCTCAAAATGGTTTGACCGCTCCATTTCAGTCACCGAAGGCTCAAAATTATCTGACTGATCCATTAAAACAGCATGATTTGACGTACTACTAGAACCTGGAGTTGAAGTGTCATTGTAAAGAATCCTGTTGGCTATTTCATTTTTGTTACTTAAACTGTCAGCAACATAACATAAGAATTGTGGCTGATTTTCACCCACCATGTATCTTGATTGCTAATAGATCAACTCCTGTATTAGCCAGTAACGTTGCCGATGTTCTTCGAAATGAATGGCCTGTATATGTTTTAGGATGTCTAGTTTCAAAAACTGTAAAATCTTATTAGGAATCATAGAAAGGGTCTGGTTGGCTGTAACATCTACCTGCTTCATAGCGCATAAAAAAGCGTGAAATTTCAGTTTTAATTTTCAATCTAATCTTGATATATTTCTTGAGAATTAAGGTAAGAAACAGAACCCAGACGAGAAGTAATTGTAAACGTATGTGGCATACCATTTTTAGAATCTGGAATTGTAACTACAGTAATGTCATCGAAATTTTTGAAATTGACGATATCCAAAGTACGGTATGCTTCTGCCATGCCTAAGACCGTCACTATCTTCATTAGCAAATATGTGTTATCGGGTGCCTGAACGAGAAAATCGTTAACTCGTTCTCTTGTAAAAACGTTTGACGTTTTTTAGGTGTATAGCCGGCATTCTTACGTTTCAAAAATGCTCTCAGTGGGGTATTTTCATATATCCACGTTCTCCTCTATGAAAATAGTTGACTTAATCATTAAGTATTCACTCCACAAACACTCCGGTGACTTTAAAGTTCTTGACTTCTCCATGAAATATGTTAGCAGTGACAATTCAGAAACACCAGTTCTGGCATCATTGTTTGAAATTTCTATATGCTCTTCCGTAGCGCACTATCGACTTGTCGGGCAATAAAAATTCGCAGACAGCATTTGCTGCACTTTGTATTTGAAAATCACTCATTTAGAAATAATAATTCAAAACCAGCAAAATTGTAGATTTGTTTATAAACCCCTTAGAAACGACAAAATCTAAACAATGTTATACACCATGCATCAGTTAAGTATAATTTACCAGTCTCAGACTCTATTGCCAGCCCTCGCTCCGGTCGGGCGCAAAATCGTCCTCGACTGGTAAATAATACTTACCTCCTTTATTATGTAAAATAACTATTTCTGGGTTTAGGCGATTTTGTCTCTTTCACTTTCACTGCTCATGTTGTCAGATTCTGCAGAAGAAACTTCTTCTACTTTAGTTTCATAAGAAGGAAAGGTTTCTTTTGGCGAAGCTGACATTTAACAACGACTTGTGTGTTAGGTTATTTATTTATAGATTTTATTTGCATTGCTCCTTAAAAAATATTGAAAATGATTAATATTTGACCCTCGGTTACAATTATTCCCATGTTGTTAACTATGTTAAAAAAATCGATTTATTTGTTAGATACAGATACATATTTCTTTTATTTTTGTGAACCAAGATATTGCTAACTAATAAGTTTACTTATCGTCTACTGGTTTATCAGTTCAAATATACCAAACTCTTCTCGCAATATACCGACTACAAAATAAAAGCCACGTTATCAAACAAAAATCTAGAGGTCGCGATTAATATATCACAGATAAACAGCGTTATCGCGGCGATGACTGTGCCAGATTCGTGTTGTTTATAAAGCCGTTCGTCGGCGGAGGCAGCGCGGCGAACAACATTAACAGCACGTGTTGGCCTCAACACATTTTAATAAGAGGCGTTCGTAATCGAAATTAAAAACTCGGCGAAACGCAGTTGTTGTCTACGTGAATATCGTTGTCACGGCACGCGGGACTATTTTTAGACGGTAGGTGTTAGCTGGAGTGCCATACGAGATGCCTGTCAAGATATTTTATCATACTTCATTATAATAAAGGAAAAAAAAATGGCATTAGGTTGTAATGACTTGAATTCCTTTCTCATATTTCGTGTTTTACATTTTTGTAAAGGAAACATTTTTGACAATGGGATAAAATAGAAGGCAATTGGAATAAAATCAAAAGACTTAATTAACTAGTATCAGATCAAATAAATTAAAGTCGTAAAAGTGTCAAAATAAAGCGAATAATTGTTTCTTATAGTAGAATATGTGTATGTATATTCGGTTACAAATAAACTCTAACGATTACTTGAGAGCATAGGCGTAGCATGGAGGGCTGAGAGCCAGTTTATCGAACAAAGGGTATGGTGGGCCACCAGTAACGCTTCGGTCGCTAGGGACCAAACGGCAAATGTTACAGAAACCTGTTTATGTGGGTATGTGTAGGTTGATTACGGCTACATTTTAAAAATATTTTGAAATATACAGGGTGCCAGGAAAAGCGTACCATATCAAAGTTATGTATTTTTAAATGGAACACCCTGTTTTTACCGCAGGCTTAACGTAGAAATTTAATTTGCAATAAAAAAATAATTTTATGAAAGCAGCTTTGGAGAGTGTATTTTAGATCCTTGAAGTTATAAATTATTATATATGTCATCACTTAGTATTATTCAAAAAACTATTGAATACTTCTCTCAACTTTAAACAGCAATAACTTATTATTGTTATTTTAAATGGGACACATAGTATCTTTACTTTGGGAGTTAGGAAATTTAAAACTTTTTCAAACTGTGTATAGGTTCCCTATACCTATCTCTAACGGTATTGGAGATATTTGTGCCGTTTCGTTTTTTATCGATTTTTTTTTGTAAGATGTGTCCACCGAGGCGTTACAGGTGGCCCACCCTGTATGATTAAACCGAGAAATTTAGTGCAAAAGCCTTCCTACCCAAAGGCCAAAAGTGGCCTAAAGTCATTCAATCTGACTGTTTTACACCAAACGCCTCAATCATCTGAACAAATAAAAATTATACTTACTTAATTTTGTTTAAATTTTTATATTAATTAAAACTATACAGAACGAATGACCTGTAATAATAATAATAATAATTTTTGAGACTTGCAGCAGGTATTAACTGGAGCCGTGCCGCCGCCCCCCCTGCCCTCCTTGCTACGCCCATGCTTGGGAGTGATATGAAGAGTGTAACATATGGATTGATATCAGTAGTGTCAAATAGTGAACAGTATACGAAGTCCACTGGTTTCGTCATATTTGTCATCGACGTAGACCATTTTTTGACAACCTTCATTTTTATCTCATTTGAAGGTTTTGCGCCCAATCTTTCTCTTTTTACATCTCGTACATCTGGACGGTTAGACTATTTTAAACGAAATGAAAGAAAAAATGTTTATTACCTTTCTGTACAATATTTTATTGTCGCAGTTTACAAGATTCGTCATGTAACGATGCTGAAAATTTATAAACTTTTAGAATCACACACCATACATCAGGTGTATTGTAGACGTAAAAATTTCAATGTACCTACATATACAGAGTAGAGAAACGTCGGTATACAATTCAAATGGCCTATTTAATTTTAATTAGAAGCTTATTTAGTCCAAATTGTTATAAAACCAATGCATATTTATATATTTTTTTCTGAAATGTTCTACACATTATATACAAATTATTATAATTTTTTACCTTTAGCAGAAAATTTTTTTAGGGACGCATGTGAAACTCATTAAATTTTATTGTTAGGCATTTTTATACAAGTGACAATTGACTTCGGAAAGATTATAATGTCAACTATACTCTGTTTGGAAATGAAAGAGAGTAATAAAACCCCGAGATAAGAACCGGCCATGGGCGTGCTAATATTTCGTTTCAGGTAATTATCGGGTAACACTAATGGTCTAATGCACTAATTATCGGGTAATGGGTGTACATTAGTATATTTTACTGGATACATCATAGGGCAGGAGCCAGTGTATTGTGACAGATCAGTTCAGTCTTAGAGCTGAATATACGAAGACGTGCTAGTGCAGTAGAGTAAAATTCGACTTGTGTTTAGTGACTAAAGTACACTAATTTTATTTTAAAAAAGAAATACCAATGCTAAACAAAATTTTAAGTGAACTTTCAGAGGACAACGATTTGCCAAAAATCAATAGAAGCAAATTATGGGCCGTCTTACGAGAGTTGAATTTTTGCTGGGAAAAGCAGAACAGGAAGTCAGTTCTTATCGATAAAGATGAAATTATTTGTTGGCAAAAATCCTACTTAAGATCAATTAGAAAACTCCGTGACGACGGGAGGAATATTTATTATCTAGACGAAACTTGGGTCAACGAGGGATATACTGTAACAAAAGTATGGCAAAATAAAAATGTATAAAGTTTTCGACAAGCATTTTTGGATGGAGTTTGAACAGGGTTCAAGGCACCTTCAGGTAAAGGGCGAAGATTAATAGTGACACATATAGGTAGTGCCAGTGGTTTTGTAGATGGCGGTTTACTTTTATTTGAATCTAAAAATACAGGTGACTATCACGAAGACATGAACGCAGATGTTTTCGAAGAGTATTTTACACAGATGTTGGATCTTATTTCCCCGGGGTCTGTAATTGTCATGGATAATGCCAGTTACCATTCACGGCAGACCGAGCGGACAACTGACTGCTTGGAGGAAAGCCGATATAATTCAATGGTTATCCGGAAAAAACATTTCTTTTGAAACAAATATGGTGAAAAAGGAACTTTTTACACTTGTCAATCTTAATAAAGATCAGAAAAAATATGTTATCGTTGAAATTGCAACAAATCGCCAAATAACGGTACTACGGTTACCACCTTATCACTGTGAACTTAACCCAATCGAATTAGTCTGGGCGCAGGTAAAAGGAGACGTAGGGCGAAATAATACGTTCAAATTAAGTGACGTGAAAATTTTGTTAAAAAATTCCTTGGAACGAGTAACTGCAGATAACTGACAAAGATGTATACATCAAGTACAAAAAGAACAGGAGAAAATGTGGGAACTCGATAATTTAATTGACGTTACTGCGGAACCTACCGTTATCAATCTAGGAGACGAAGATAATTCATCAGAATATTCAGAGGATGAATTTTAATATACCTACTTTTTTATTTTCTTTATTGTACATTTATACAACACTACATTTACTCACCATAATTTGAATTTTCAAAATACATATATTTTTGTGTGGAATAAAGGTCTATTCATTAAATTTAAATAAATATTTTGACAATAATATTGAATAATTTTATTTGAATTACTAAAAACCCTCTTAACCCGGTTATGATGCTTAAAGTAGCCTCATGTTTTGAAATGCTGTTTTTATATTGTTTACTTATAAGAGAAATTGACCGAGAAATTGAAGCGGTATAGACAAAGACGGATTGTCGGGGGGGGTTAAATTTTAGCTACCTGCTACAATTTAGTACAGTCCGATCGCACAAAGTTTTGTTAAAAGTAGACCTAGTATCTATACGGAAAATACATAATATAAAAATATTGAATATAAGCACCAGTACTACATTTATTTACGATTTGCATACTTTATGAGCTTTTATTACTCTCTTTCATTTCTAAACCGACTATAAAATCCACTAAATCTTAGCGTTACGAATACTAATGATTCATTTACAATGAACAATGACAGACCGTTGCATCTACGCTTGAGAGAATGATGTGTTTTAAAGTAAACTTGATCTTGATGTTTTAATAATTTTTAATTTTACCGAAAATCTAATAGCCAAAGTGAAGAAAATAAAATTACTGTCCTAAACAAAATTACTTGGCACGTGGCTTGTAATAATTTAAGAAAGTTCTGTATGTCCTTTGTCTAGAGCGCGAAGGTATTACAAAACCCCTTTTAATTTTAAAACATGGTACCTTAAATATGGAACCGTCTTTTACGTGTAAATTAAATTATATTTTTTTAAGCGAGTGGAAGCGGGGTATGTATTAAAATAACTAAATTAAAACTAACTCTAACTATAAAAAATAAACGCAAACAAAAAAAATTACTTAAATCAATCAGTCCTCTGTGCAACATCGGCAGTACTGCACCGCTGATCTACGTCATACGTAAATGAAGTATGTGAAGTCAGCAATTCTCAACAAGTTTTATATTAAAGACCCATGTGCATATTTATTTGACTTTTTTATTTTTTCTAATTTTTCCGCAAAAATAACATTAATAACATCGAGAATAACATGCTCTACACAGTAAATTGCATTGTCGCTTGCATGTTGCGCAGAAAATGTCACTCTGCCGCGCTGCGGTGTGTCTCTTATTTGAAACGAAGCACAAAAATATAAATCATGGCTGTCGCGTCGAATACACGTTTGTGAGGATATGCCTCTTGTGTACAGTGCCTAATCTTTGACCGAAAAGGTTACAAGCCTATAAAATGTGACAATTTAAAAAGTTTAAATTCTTAAAATTGCAAAATGCACACTACGCTAAACATGGTAACTGTCAAAGACTGCATCATAATGTATACCGACCTCGAATATTACGGTTATATTTACACTTCTTTTATTACGGNTGATTCATTTACAATGAACAATGACAGACCGTTGCATCTACGCTTGAGAGAATGATGTGTTTTAAAGTAAACTTGATCTTGATGTTTTAATAATTTTTAATTTTACCGAAAATCTAATAGCCAAAGTGAAGAAAATAAAATTACTGTCCTAAACAAAATTACTTGGCACGTGGCTTGTAATAATTTAAGAAAGTTCTGTATGTCCTTTGTCTAGAGCGCGAAGGTATTACAAAACCCCTTTTAATTTTAAAACATGGTACCTTATATTTTTTTAAGCGAGTGGAAGCGGGGTATGTATTAAAATAACTAAATTAAAACTAACTCTAACTATAAAAAATAAACGCAAACAAAAAAAATTACTTAAATCAATCAGTCCTCTGTGCAACATCGGCAGTACTGCACCGCTGATCTACGTCATACGTAAATGAAGTATGTGAAGTCAGCAATTCTCAACAAGTTTTATATTAAAGACCCATGTGCATATTTATTTGACTTGTTTATTTTTTCTAATTTTTCCGCAAAAATAACATTAATAACATCGAGAATAACATGCTCTACACAATAAATTGCATTGTCGCTTGCATGTTGCGCAGAAAATGTCACTCTGCCGCGCTGCGGTGTGTCTCTTATTTGAAACGAAGCACAAAAATAAAAATCACGGCTGTCGCGTTGAATACACGTTTGTGAGGATATGCGTCTTGTGTACAGTGCCTAATCTTTGACCGAAAAGGTTACAAGCCTATAAAATGTGACAATTTAAAAAGTTTAGATTCTTAAAATTGCAAAAAGCACACTACGCTAAACATGGTAACTGTCAAAGACTGCATCATAATGTATACCGACCTCGAATATTACGGTTATATTTACACTTCTTTTATTACGGGAACCTTCAGATATCACAGTTTAGCAGTGCGAGTGTACGGCTTTTTTCATGAAAGTGAAATCACGGGCGATTGGAAATGCTCGAACATGGCTGTTGATGTGAAAGCGGCACAGTTTCGTTCTGCAAACGCCACCGGACTGTTCTCCATCTCCGTCCTTCTTCAACAGGGTTCTGGGCGTTCCGGGGGAATCGTAAAAATTCCTTTTATAATGTAATTTATTTGGGATTACCCCGGAGAAAATATATAAATGCGGAGTTCTTCGCTTGTCGGGGTAAACAAACTTTTTCGGTTTCTTCGGGGAATATTTTATATACATCGTAACGAATAAAATTATAAAATGGATATCCCGGAAATCAAGATAAATGTTATTAACGTTTCGTCAATAGTGTTAGTGATGATGAGAAAATTCATAAGGCCCAATTTACACAGTACATGAAAACATGTCCGACCAACAAAACTTAGTTAATTAAATTAGTACATTAAAAATAAAAAATAAATTTTGATAAATCAAAATTACTTAATAATAATAATAATGTCATTAATTTTAACCATGTACTAGGAAGGCCTAATAAAGACAGAAAATCGATAAAAAAATTTACCCCTCAACTCCCGCTAATTCGGCGCCCTCACAATTCCTAACCGGGACGCGCTGGGGGATGACAGAGCGTTCTAATATTGAAGCGAAACAGCGTTGCTACATCAGAACCACAAAAATAATAATAAGATATTCAAATCTATTCCCGTTAATCGCATCTTCTGCATTTTTCCCCCACAAATTTGGAGATCACGTCATACAAATGGAGAGGGGATGTTTAAGTATGCAGAATGCCATACAACCCGCAGTTTATTTCGGACTGTTTCGTGTGTCGGTCGTAATGGCTAATTTTGCGAACTTTGGATATGCAGAAATAGTAGATTTATTTATATGGAGAAATGCTAATGTCGCTGTAGCAGAATATTGGAGGCGCTTCTCTGGTAGACAACATTTTGCGAGTTCACGAAATAATGATTTGAAATTTTTTTTCCAGCGAAAATATTCACTTTAAAATTTTTTTAATCGCGTATTCTATTTTCCTTTAAAATTAATGATATTATGACTGAATCACTCTGTATATTATTGTGTATAAAAAAAGAGGAAAGTGTGTGTACCTATTTAATAGTATTAGAAAATCCATTACAAAGCAAAGTGCGTTATTTGCCAACGTTCAACGCCTTCTGGTAAATCAATAATTATATCTATTTCTATATATTTAGGTTCCATTAGGCAAATATAATAGGCTCACCCTATCTTTGACCTCACCGAAGTTTTGTGGAAACGGTCCCGAATCGTTTATCAAAGTTACTGGCCGAATCAATATATATATATACAAATATTTCATTATCTTATATAAAGGGTAAATAGTTTAGTTTCAACAATTTTAAAAATTAGGCAGAAATTAAATGAATAAATTCCAGAATAGTTGTCCCTCATCAGTACTGCGTAGTAGATCAATTTTGAATGTAACTGCTATTACCACCGAAACCTCAAGACCAAGACAAGTGAATGTCAGTGTTACATCATTAGGTGTGGCTGCTACTGCAATCACATTTTTTTAACGATAACTATAAAGGAACATGTTATTTTTGTTGGCGATTTGTTTTTGTTCAAAACGCCTCACATAGGTTTTACGGTAAAATACGAACATTTTAATTATTTTCTATATACAGTTTTCTACTTTTGTAATGCAACACGTCATGCATTGGTACTACCAGGAAGATAAAAGAAAGACTAGAATTGTTTTATTCAACATCGTTTTTAACAAGTCTGGGATCTAAAAGACCGTTCAAACTTCGTTGCAAGAAAAGGAAACTGTAAGTAAATTTCTCCGAAACCTGCCTAGTATACAGGGTGATTCAGTCATAATGTCATTAATTTTAAGAGCAGATAGAGAAAAATGAGTATAATACGATGGCGTGATTAAAAAAAAATTTAAATGCATATTTAAGCTGAAAAAAAATATTTTCAAATCATTATTTAACCCCCTTTTCAGGCTGTTACTGACCGGCTGACGTCACAATATTATGCACGGCTACGATATGAACCTATGAACAACGCGCCCTAGATGCAACGTTGCCATATTTATATATTTTCGCTCATATAAAGACAATAAATAAACGGTTTTGCTCACGTCAGCCAATAATAATTTAAAATGCTATAAATTATTTTTTATTTATGCAATCAACATATTAAATTGTTATTGTTGCCCAGCAAGAACCTCGAGGTCTGAGCATGCCTTGCCAAAAATCAGTTTTTATTAGCATCATAATTTTAATATTTTAACAACATTTGCTGTAAGCCCGAAGGGGAAGGTTTTCAAACAATTCTACTAAAAATTAGTAACGCGGCCCATTCAGATGTTCAGGTAGAAAATGCGGCCCAATTAAACGATCGCCATTGACATTGACACCGAATCTCCTCTGAAAGCTATACCACCGACGAGTAGTGTGCGGGTAGTAGTGTGTTTCATCTGACCAAATGTGACTATTATGGCTGCAAAGAAATTAGCTGTTTCACTTTAAATAAGATTTAATATTGAAGTTACAAAACCCCAAAAGTTCAAATAATTTAAATTTCATTTCATAACCATTTCAATTTCGTTACAGAAATAATGTCATAAAAAACCAACACTCACTAGATAAATTATAAAGAGAGGATAAATTGTATGCAGTATTTAAATATTGACTGCAATTAGAAGAGAGACTTGTATATTCCATAAAAAAACAATGGGACGGAGACAAATAAACAACTCGGTACGTCGTGTTTCCGACCTAGGGTAACCTGTGGTTCAGTAACCTTTTAACCCAGTTTTAATTTGCACACGTGCACCATATAGTCCAGGAGCCCGATGTGCAAACAACTTATTCTTAAATATTTGACCTCTTGAATCCAAAGAAACTTGGTCGCAAAGCCTGAAAGTGGTCAGTTTAATTGTTATCAACAAATTAAATGTTTAAATGGCTGTAAAAAGTTTATTTTTATAGCTAGTACAATTTATTCGCTAATAGTTACGTTTTCTCATAACAAATATGTATTTTTTTGGAAATTAAAAAAAATTAACTTTAACCAAAGTTATTGCAAATTTAGTGCAAATTTCTTACATTTTCCGTCTCCGTGCGCACTAATTTTACCATATCTGGTTCTAAGTTCCATTTATTTATTAATTTATTTAATAATTAATGGCATCTTAGAAAGTTGTGAAATTTCAACGAAAATGCCGGTTTTAATTGTTTATAAGGTTTTTTTTATTATTCAACTTCGACGAAAAGCCAAAAAAGTTACCGGATATTGTTCTTTGCATTCTAACAATCAAGCAAGGCATGAAATCATTGTTAGGATGCGAGGAACAATAACCGGTAACTTTTTTGGCTTTTCATAAAAATTGAATAACAAAAAAAGTTTTATAAACCAATAAAGCCAACATTTTCGTTGAAATTCCACAACTTTCTAAGCTGCCATTAATTTTTAAATAAATTAATTAATCAATGGAACTTACCTATCTTGTAAAATAAAGTTTAAGTTTTAAAATGAGATGTGCGTCTCAATCCGTCCAATTGAACCAGAGATATGGTAAAATTGGTGCGCGCAGAGACGGAAAATGTAATATATTTGCACTAAATTTGCAATAACTTTGGTTAAAGTTAATCTTTTTTTAATTTTCAAAAAAATATATGTTTGTTGTGAGAAAACGTAATAATTAACAGATAAAAAATTGTACTAGCTATAAAAATAAACTTTTTACAGCCATTTAAACATTCAATTTGTTAACAACAATTAAACTGACCACTTTCAGGCTTTGCCACCAAGTTTTTTGGTTTCGAGAAGTCAAAATACTTAAAAATAAGTTATTTGCAGCCGTGGAATTCTGTTTGGCTACGGAAACCTATCTGGCCCCTAGCCCCTAGACTAATACGAGTGTAGTAGCAAAAAGTTGTCGGTCTTTTATCAAAGGAAAATCGTATCAACAAATTTAATTTAAAATCTAAAATACCGGCTGTTTTCGTAGTAGCTGTAGTCGCCCAGGTGCATCGAGTGTACGAAGTGGTCGGTTATATGTCAAATACTAACCTGGCGAGCTTGAACCTGAACTTGGCAACGCTGTTCCTTTAGCCGACAACTGTTCGTGACATTACGTTACAAAATTTTCCGAGCATCCGGGCATCGGCAGGGCAGCCCTCGTAGCGGGAGTTATGGGTTGATTTCCTTCATTTTTAAAAGTCGAGTAAAAAATTTTTTTTTCCGATTTTCTGTCTTTTTTAAGCTTTCCGAATACGTGGTTAAAATTAATGACATTATGACTGAATCACCCTGTATTTGGCGTGCAACGTGGGGCGCCAAAAAAACTTTTTTAATGCATCATCTTCATATTTTCTGTGGTTTGTACCGAAAACTGAATCTCAAACTTATGTAATTTTCTAACAAATTTAAAACATGTAGTAATGTACAGTTTGTTTTAAATTATCTTGGAATCACACTCGCAGCTAATTCGGATATCCTTGGGGTAGTCTTTACCGGGTACTGAAACTGCTCCCCGGATCGATCATCTCGGCCCAAGTTCGGGTAACTTAGAATTTAGGATCTGTTTGCCCTTAAAGGCAAACTATTAAGTTTCCACATATTATGCAATGCATTATGTATACATGGGAGACTTAGCTTCATAAACTGCTGCTTTGCGGTGCAAGAGGAGGAGTTTGCAGTATAACGTTCACGTAGAAAATTCGATATCATTATTTAGAAAGCGGCGTTGTTTACAGCACAACCGAATCAATGCCAGTCACGAAAGAATACTTTGATATTAAGCGTGTGTTAGTGGATATACAACGTTGTACGTTGAACAGGGAGATTCAGCCATAATGTCATTTATTTTAAGGGAAGATAGGAAAATTGAGTAGAATACGCGATTAAAAAATAAATAAAAGGCATATTCACGCTGAAAAAAAGTATTTTCAAATCGTTATTTAAACCGCTTTCCGAACCGCTCCTGACCGCTGATCTACAAAGGTTTATCGAGAGTGAATCTTGATCTACCGTATTACGGTCACTAACCTAGTTTTTATTGCATTTTTAATACGTAGTGAAGGACAAGATGCATGATAGTTTTTGTACAAAAACAAGTATTATTTATTTGTTAATGAAAATTAATGTATAAAGATAATAATTGTTTTCTAATTATTACAAATTAGTATTTTCAATATTGTTAAACGTTTTCACTGTTTTTCATAACTGAATATGAGTTTTTAGTATGGTCAATTAATTATTGTGTTTGTAGTACGCATATGATTGTGATTTATTACTTTGAGTAGTATGGTACCTACCTATTTAAAATGCCAGTACCGCTAAAACAACACTCATTCGTCCATAGCACTTAGTAAAGTTGGAATCCGCTTAATAAAATTGGAATCCGCTGTACTTTGATTATGAAATCAATTGCAAAATTCAAGACGACTAGAGAAATCAGCTGTTTCGCTTCAACGTTCGAACGTTTGGTCCGCGAAAATATGTTGCGAAGTAGGACGCCGAATTAGTGGGAGTTAAGGGATAATTTGTTAAATGAATCATCCTGTATATAAAAATGCGGTCTAGTATTTTCAAAAATAGTGAACATATGCTTTTGCGAGAAATTATAAAATGTTTTGAAACGGAACAACCTGTTCATGTTTACACGTTTAAATAGATGAACACAATGAGATAATAATTACTGTGTAATAATTAGACACATGACCTCGAATGAGAAAACAGACAGATGCAGCTGAACTACAAAATAACACTCTCTGGGTAAATCTTTGTCATCAGTAGGAACTAAAGGTAATATAAAGAAAAATTAATGTTTATACGTACATACTGATAATATTTAATGCAACTGCAAATTTAGCATAATCGACTGTTTTATACATTAGTAGATGTCCCGCAAACTGATAAAAGTGTAATTTAGATAGATGAAATAAAATTTTATAGTTCATAAACGTCCTTATGAACTTGGACATAATTTTTAATAATTTTTTTTAACTCACCTCAGTAAAATGACAGAAAAATCAATTAATTGTACACATTGTTTGAGTACAACCGACTTATTTTTAATGTCTAGCAGTGACATCCCTTGTTGGCAACTATTACAATTAAACCCAATATCTGAAGAAAAGAATATTTGGACTAATCGCTCTTTTGTTAAACCAACAAATAAAAAAATTAAAGGGTCAAAATAATTTACGAAATTTTTCCGTGATTTTTGACAGACTGTATTTAGGTGAAAAATGGTCGTATCGGCAATTAAAAGAAGCATTTTGAAGCTCTAAGTTTCTAGTTTTTAGATCTTTCGGTCGAAATTTTTTAGGAGCTACGGTTATTTACAAAAAAACTTTGACAGGGTTTAGACCGAGGAGTGTACTACAAGTACGTAAATGGCGGCGACCAGGTATAAAAGGTATAAAAGCCACGACATAAGAACCCGAAAAACAATGGTATTTTAAATAAAAAACAAACGTGTCAACAATTTATCAACAAAGGCAGTTGTGGAAAATCTACTTCTCCTTTTATTAAATTTTCGTAATCAGGTGACTGAGTAATTAACGTCTGTTCAGCTTCATATTTTACAAATTTAAATCAGCTACAACTGAGAAACATCTATGTATATGAATGAAGTGATATATTTCACGCCAGCATGTTTATTTTTCTCACTAAAATAACCACAATTTTCTATAATAAATATAGCATGTTAATGATTAAAATAAAAATACTGTTATATTTGACAGCCAATAAATATATTCTAGTCCCAAAATAAGAAAATAATATATAATGCATGTTGCAAAATATTTTTTATCCTCTGGCACATTTGCAAAAATAAATGTACACTCGCCAGACCGGAGACATAACCTTTTCTTTCTCCAATGCTCGTGTAGAGTTTAATTCACATTTAGGCACAAAGCCATTAACACTGATGTGCTTGTTCCTGGCATTTTATTTTTGGATCTCTGGCACCAAAGCTTACGAAATACCGATAAACATAGCAGTTTCGATGTTTCCGCTAATACTTAATAATAAGAAAGTCAAATATATTTTGAAACTGTGCGTGACTGGCAATGAAGTGCAAGTTTTCTAAAATATAATATTTATTCAAAAACAATTACTCACAACTTCTTAACGTTTTATATTCGACACTTGTTCTTCCTTAAGTACAGGGCGATCGAATACATCTTGGGATTATGAGTTATACTTGAAAATAATTAAAGATAATTAAATTCTGAAAACCGTGTTATATTATCAGTGGTTGTCGCTTAAATGTAGAAAAAAATCTTCGTTATAACAGAGTGGTCCATTTCAAACTTCAACGCCTTGATGAAAGTTGCACTATTTACCGATTTTAGCCGAATTTTTTTTTAAAACCAAAACTGTACTTTTGAAGCAAGCGCTATATTATTTTATTTACTTTTTTGGGGGTCTAAATTCAAGGAATTCTGTTATCAATTTTTTTATTTAAATCTCTCAAGTGGGTATGTACTTCTGTAATTTCGAAAAAAAATGTAAAATACAGAAACATACTCCTGTTTTGATGCCGCTGGACGTATCAAATGAAAAAATTTAGGTTCTAAGACTTTTTTTTAGCATTTTTTACCTATGTATAGATTTTCAACTGCTTTCAAGATATTAATACCTGAAAATCACTTACCTGAAATTCTCTGTATTGATTGATATTCAAAAAACGGATGCAGTTAGGTACATCCTTTTTAAATTTTCATCTTTTTTTGTTAATGAACATATCTATACTCGATGGCCGAAAATATAGATAGTGATTCATACATAATATAACGAGCGTTCAAATAAAAACGTGGTCGAAGTTGGCTCTGACACATTGGACGTAGGGAGTAATTAATAGTAAACATTACAATATTTTGCGGCGGCGTAAGCCGGGTGGTGGTGGGTTATCGATGCCCAAGAGGGCATCGTTTTATAGAAAACACTTAAAATTTAAAAACAAAATGTTACTAAAATATTTTTGAAGTTTTCCCGATAAAACCTCTAAAAATAATAGATTTATTTATTTATAGTTTTATTATATTTTTTCCATATTTTCTACATCTTGTTGCCTTTTACGTATACCTTACTCCTCCTTACTAGTCCAAGAGCTAGCGATGAATTACTATCTATAATTTCGGCCGTCGAGTATAGTAGTAGGTATTCTATAAAATATTTGAAAATCGTCACATAAAACTAGTTTATTTGGCAAAATAAATTTAGATACAGTGAAGTAAAATGCCAAAAGAGAAAAGAAATAGACGGGCATTATTTCAAATGTGGTTTGACAGCAATCCCGAGGTTACAGGAACATACTACAGGTAATGACCTATTTTGTACAGTGTGTGAACGCATTATAAATTCTTGTTACAAAACTAAAGTGACAAGATATTTGAAGAGTCATCCCTCGTCCAGCGCTGAAGACTATATTTTTCTATGAATTTACAGACGCTTTTCTTTCAAGCAGTATTCTATTTAACAAACTAGAGAACCCCAAGTTCCCTAATTCCGTAAATTGAAATCACATGAACAAAAAAATATATACAATGATATACGCCCAGTCCGTAAGTAGTACGACAAAAGAAAAAATGCAAAGAGTGTTGGAAAAAAATCCAGGATACATAATTTTGGAAAACATATGTAAAGTTTTATCTGGTACATATCAGGCGTTACCAGCAAATATATTAATATTATACTTCATGCCGTTGTCAACAGTATACGTTGAACTGTCATTTTCTCTTCACAAGTTAATATTAACTGATAAACGTCGCCGTTTCACTACAGAAAACTTAGAAAAGCGCGTAGTAATATGTTTTAACTCCTTCCAATATGCCACGGAAGCCTTGCCTCAACACAGATTTATCGGGTAAGTGGTGTCATTTAAATTTACCTATATACATAGGTATTTTATCCTCTACTAAGGCTTTTTGGTAATAGTACTGTTGCGATATATTTTCTATAACATATTAATATTTTCGTAATCTGACTACGGTCCTGTTAAACTCCACGCCGCACTAAGCCTAATTATAAGAGACACTTAATAATTGTAAAAACGCATGAAAACGTTATTTACCAATTTGCAAAATAATTTGTATGAACGTCTGATATATCCGAGTTATGTAGGCCGAGTTTTTTCACCTCTTGATAAGTTTATCTCCCAGTTAAATTTATATTTATTTTGTCTCATAAAACCTATGTATAAGTGAGATTTTTACGACACTTGAGAAAACCGGCCATTTGAGGATCATTTTTCCTACAGCATTGGTACAAACAACTCCTATAAAAAGGCTCGGAATTAATTATTACTGTTTGTCAGAATTATTAAAGGATAAATCGGAGAAGAACCACAAACAACTATATTAAGTTAATAAATCATCCCAAGGATTATTATCGTTCTAAATTGTTAATAGTTGCATGTTGAAACTTGACCTACGCTTATTCCTATAAAATATGCGGCACGTCGCGATTTTTATTTAAATGAGCAACGTTTCAAAGGAAAACGAAAAGCTCAGCGTAAACAGAGACACACACGTATTCAGCTGCATTGCAAACAGCCGCATGACGTTTACAATAATACTGGCGAATAATTAATTAGTTGTAAAGGTCAAGTTCGCTGCGCGATTTCATTTCAAGGTTTTCTCCGTTTCGTTTTAAATCATATTATACGTGTCGAGAGGTCTTTCGAATTGTATTTTCGAGTGGAATAAACAGAAACATTTTTCACGCCTCGCCGAAAGTCGTTTAAAATTCTGAATATTTACGTTTCTGTAAACGAATACTTCTGCATTCATATCATTTTGAATAAAAAGATTCTGCATTCATAGCAAGGTATTTGTCTAAAAGATGAAGTAGAACGTTTTTAATAATTAAACGAATATTATTGTTTAAATTTGTTTATTTGGGCATATTTCTTTCCGTGTTTACTTCGGTATTTTTCCACTTCTGAAATAAACAATTTATCGCGGTATTCTTAAAATGTTTCCAGATTTGGGATCGACAAAATACGCAGTGCGCATTGTGGGAGGTGGTTTAGTTAAACGCTGACTCTTGTTTAAGGAGGTTTATCGGGTACGGAGGTACGTCTAAAGTCTAACGAAGGTTTCTGTAGATTCGCTGGTGACTAAAGTAGTAAGCCTTTAGATTTGGCAACGTTGCACTTGGCTGGCGTGCTCGGCTCGACGTTCACTCGCTCCCGTTCGATCATTCTGTTTGTTTGGACACCTGCGAATTTCAAATAATACGCTATGTCGAGACCGCGGCGTTGCCGCCATCACGCATATTGAGGATAAGTTAGTCAACGACAGCAGTTTGAAGGAGAATTATTATAAATTATATATCTTACAAGTACCTAATCGATTTCTACAAGTTGTCATACGGTTCCTTAGATATCGGTTTCCTATTTATACAAGTTGCTGTGGAAACTGTTTGCCAATTGCTGCGCATTCTAAGTGGAAAGACCAAAAAAATCTGCATTCTCATAAGACGGTACTAAATCGTGAAAAAATATTTTATTAATATCTCGTTTCTTAAGTATCCAAACTAGTCATATTTGTTTTTGAGGATTTTGATCATATTAATAAGCTTATATTATTTTTTTTATGAATATTTGTTCGTCAATTCCAAATCAGATAATTGAAATTTGAACTGGAACACTAACGGCTTGTATAGTTTCGTATAGACTTTTTGGTGTAAAGAAATTTTTAATTTAGGATGCCGCTTGTTCAAAAGCGGCAAATTACAAATTTCTTTACAACAAAAAGTAATTTGAGTTTTAAACTAACGCCATTTTATAGAAAATCTGCGTTAGAATGGAGGAAAGTCTATTATTTATGCATTAACTCATATTTAGACAAACTGTGTGTTGAATATTATAAGAAATATACAGTAACAAAAATTAAAACTTATAGGACCGATCTAAGTGTGTTTACTTTATCTTTTTGTTTATATATTAAGACCGAGCTTGGTCTATGCTTTTCTCAGAGGTATATGTATCATAAGCCCATTTAAGAAGCACTTCTTCAATAAACGCTGAGCTGAACAGACGTCTCTAGTTTTATTTATTAGCCCTAATTTCCAACACTGTAATAAAATCTATAAATATGTATTGTTGGTTGCCTATTTGCTATAGAGCCCTCTTAATATTACGCGTTTAATTATGCGATCCTTTTTTATACACAATAAATATATGGTAGATAATTTTCAATCAAAATTTATAATAAGAAAAATGAGATCCTTCGGCACTCGAAAAACTCGAACCCCTTTCAAGTAATTTATAATTTTATAATCACTAGGAACTCACAACGTCAATATAAACAACGCGGACACTCGATTGCTCCTTCGGCGGCATGCTTTATAGCTAATTTGTATGACTCACGGTGTACGTTCAGCATAGGCAATTATTTTCTTAAATAAGTCATAAATAATAAAATACTTTACTGTTAGTGTCATCATTAATAATTATTACTGTTACTTTATAGACATCTGTACGGTACGTTTCATACAGTTTTGTGTGGTTGCTAGTGAAAATATCTGTACCAAAACAAGCATTTTATTGGGATAAAGTCTTGTCGAATCTCTCTGCTTCCAGACAAAAGTGATTTCTATAAAAAAATGAGGCGGGACAATCTCAGATAAGTACTCTCGAACTAAAACACTCAGACTCAATGTAAACGAATTTCGTGGTAACGTAATTAAGGTTTAAAGTGAAAATGGAAATACTGAAAAAAATTGCGGCGAAAGCTGGTCAGTTTAATTTGATTTACGTATGATTTGTACCTACCTAATATAAAAATTTGTGAAAAATGTTCATGCATTACGGTTATAAATTATATTTTAAAACGTCTATTTGTAACTATTTTTTATTCTTTTAACAATGGAACTAATTAGGATTGCAAATCGGTTCGCTGACAAATATTTTGCAGTCAACTTGTTTTCGACCTTGATTGCATAAACTCTCGAAACATCGTGTCGGCAAATTTATAATAACAAAGAATTGTTTTGCCTTATCTCAAACGTTGTAACCTTTTAGAACAAAACAAGAAGAAATGCAATATCCTGAGTAATAAATTACTCTCTGCAATACCGATTGTGGCGTTTAATGAATGTAGTTTTATTGGTATTACTGGAAAAAGTCTTACCTTTAATAGCTCCAAAATGAGAAAACATCAATGCATTCCATTCAATCTGGAAAAAGATAATAAAGTAATTAATATTTTTTACAAACACAATTACACTTCAATTAAATAATACGGTTTTCAATTGATATACCTTTATTAGTTTTATTACGCCAATCAAGTATAACTATGATGAGATAAAAAAGACATAATTGGAGCCCAATGTGGGGCAAAAAATAATACATACAAAAACGGTGGTTATACACACACAATAACAATTCAATTAAACGATATGATTTCCATGTAGTTCATTAGTTTTATTATGCTAAATAAAAGTGTATAGCTATGATGGTATAAAAAGATATATTTTTGGCGCCCATTGTGGGGCTAAAAATATTACATACAAAAACGGTGGTAATGATATTATTGATTATTAAATCTTATACGTAAAAAATAAGATAGCATTTTGGATTTATTAAAGTCACTTTGTAGTCATATTTCCGGTTTGGGGTGACTCGAAATTAATCAATAAATTCCAACTTGTCGCTATAAATTCCCTTTCGCCCTTTTTAAATCAGTATGCATGCCCTAGTGCTTGGAGAGCTACCTATCATGCACCACCGCAGCAAGATAAAAATGCGGAAGGTCTACTTTTGGAATAAATTTATTTTTTTATATATATTAGCATTAAATTTGGATCAGCAGGTCAAGTCTTTTTACGGAACGTCTGGTGAAATTAATAATTTATACGTAACTTAAAAACTACATACTAAATAACTTTGTAGAAAGTATAAAAATAACTAATTTAAAAAATGTACGTAATTTAATAGATAGGATTTCTGTTCAATTACATCTCAAAGTAACAGTTGCTAGGATTGGAATACAACAGTTATAAAACTTTTAATTCAAAGAACTCTAGCATTCAGATATCTATCTATTATTTTATATTTAAAAACTTGATATTAATACAGTGGCCGGTTTAAAATTTTTTAGGACCGCAGGATTGGAATTAAATTTTTTATATAGATTCCAGATGTAATTGCCGAACAATTATAAATTTTTTTAGAAGCGATTTTAGGGCAAGTAAGTTTAGTGATATGTTTATTAAAAATCTGACTATATAGCCTTAATCAATTTCAATTAAAATAGAGTGGAAACATTTTCTCATATAGATTTGATTTTTTTCAATATTTGTTTCAGTTTAAAAACTAGAAAGCTAATGGAAATGCCTAAAAATTGGCACTATTGATTACAACTGGCAAATAACAGAGTTCTAAATATTTGGAAATATTACGTCCTGCCTAAAATCATGAAAATATTTTTTATGCAGACTACTTGTTACCAGTCACAATCAGCAGGACCAGATATTGGCTAATATAATTCATCTTCAGCCAATTCAAAAAGCTCCTAAATTGTTAAATTTAAACGGAACTTCATTTTAACACTTTAAAAGTCTGAATTAAAAAATTATTCTGCGTTTTAAAGCGATGAAATTTGAGATATGGGAGTTTAAGTGTGCTAATTAAAGTGAAGTACCTAATTTTTTTATCAAAAATCGATCGAATAATTCGAATCGAGAAAAAAATGTTATGTAGGTAAATACGATACATTTATGAAAAATATATGAACATACAGGGTGATTCANTGTTCCTGGCATTTTATTTTTGGATCTCTGGCACCAAAGCTTACGAAATACCGATAAACATAGCAGTTTCGATGTTTCCGCTAATACTTAATAATAAGAAAGTCAAATATATTTTGAAACTGTGCGTGACTGGCAATGAAGTGCAAGTTTTCTAAAATATGATATTTATTCAAAAACAATTACTCACAACTTCTTAACGTTTTATATTCGACACTTGTTCTTCCTTAAGTACAGGGCGATCGATATATCTTGGGATTATGAGTTATACTTGAAAATAATTAAAGATAATTAAATTCTGAAAACCGTGTTATATTATCAGTGGTTGTCGCTTAAATGTAGAAAAAAATCTTCGTTATAACAGAGTGGTCCATTTCAAACTTCAACGCCTTGATGAAAGTTGCACTATTTACCGATTTTAGCCGAATTTTTTTTTTAAAAACCACAAACTGTACTTTTGAAGCAAGCGTTATATTATTTTATTTACTTTTTTGGGGGTCTAAATTCAAGGAATTCTGTTATCAATTTTTTTATTTAAATCTCTCAAGTGGGTATGTACTTCTGTAATTTCGAAAAAAAATGTAAAATACAGAAACATACTCCTGTTTTGATGCCGCTGGACGTATCAAATGAAAAAATTTAGGTTTTAAGACTTTTTTTAGCATTTTTTACCTATGTATAGATTTTCAACTGCTTTCAAGATATTAATACCTGAAAATCACTTACCTGAAATTCTCTGTATTGATTGATATTCAAAAAACGGATGCAGTTAGGTACATCCTTTTTAAATTTTCATCTTTTTTTGTTAATGAACATATCTATACTCGATGGCCGAAAATATAGATAGTGATTCATACATAATATAACGAGCGTTCAAATAAAAACGTGGTCGAAGTTGGCTCTGACACATTGGACGTAGNTATTTTATATTTAAAAACTTGATATTAATACAGTGGCCGGTTTAAAATTTTTTAGGACCGCAGGATTGGAATTAAATTTTTTATATAGATTCTAGATGTAATTGCCGAACAATTATAAATTTTTTTAGAAGCGATTTTAGGGCAAGTAAGTTTAGTGATATGTTTATTAAAAATCTGACTATGTAGCCTTAATCAATTTCAATTAAAATAGAGTGGAAACATTTTCTCATATAGATTTGATTTTTTTCAATATTTGTTTCAGTTTAAAAACTAGAAAGCATTGGATATGCCTAAAAATTAAAACTTATTGGCACTATTGATTACAACTTGCAAAAAACAGAGTTCTAAATTTTTGGAAATATGTATTAGGTCCTGCCTAAAATCACGAAAATAATTTTTATGCAGACTACTAGTTACCAATCACAATCAGTAGGATCAGAAATTGGCTAATAATTCATCTTCAGCCAATTCAAAATGCTCCTAAATTGTTAAATTGAAACGGAACTTCATTTTAACACTTTAAAAGTCTGAATTAAAAAATTATTCTGCGTTTTAAAGCGATGAAATTTGAGATATGGGAGTTTAAGTGTGCTAATTAAAGTGAAGTACCTAATTTTTTTATCAAAAATCGATCGAATAATTCGAATCGAGAAAAAAATGTTATGTAGGTAAATACGATACATTTATGAAAAATATATGAACATACAGGGTGATTCATAAATGGTGACCAAAAATAAAACCTTTTTTTTTAATAAAATTTAAAAATTAGTAAATAGAATAGAAATAAAATAGTACGCCACTGCTTTACGGTAACAACCATGATATTTCGGATTCGTCTTTCAATTTTCTACAAAATACTACTCTCTTATGATTTTCGAAAAAGCCAAATTTTCGAGTAAAAGCTTAAAAAACGATTCTAAAAGTTTAATATATATCAAAAATTAGACATTGATACAAATATCTAGATATGCTACAAAAATCTTCATAGAAAAGCTAGGAATTAATATAGTCCGAACGATATTTGTTGAGATAAAATTTCAAGAAGACCTCGACGTTACTTTTTTGGAATTAACCGCAATCGACACCCGAGACAGAAAGACATTGACGGCGTGACGTTCATCGTAACAGCTTGCAGTGCATACTGTGTTCTGCAGTTACNTACCTAATTTTTTTTTAAATCGATCGAATAATTCGAATCGAGAAAAAACTTATGTAAATATGATACATTTATGAAAAATATATGAACATACAGGGTGATTCACAAATGGTGACCAAAATTCTCGTATTCTTTGGTGACTTTTAAGGGGAGTCTTTCCTATAAAGTTTTTATCTATGACGCTTCGTTAAAAAGATACAGGGTGTTAAACGTCAAAAAATATTTTTAATTTTTTTAAATAATTTAAAAACTAGAAAGTGAAATAATTTGAAATTGGGCACGTCTTTACATTGCCCAAAATCTAAGGGCTTTTTCTAAAATTTACATGTTCCAGTGGCGGAGATACGGGGTATCGGCGGCATATTTTCCTAAATAATGCCACTGCGTTACGATAACAACCATGATATTTTCGGATTCGTCTTTCAATTTTCTACAAATTACTACTCTCTTATGATTTTCGAAAAAAGCCAGATTTTCGAGGAAAACTTAAAAAACTATTCTAAAAAGTTTAATGGAAATATCAAAAATTAGATTTTGTTCCAAAAATATCTATATACTACAAATATATACTACTAAAATCTTCATAGAAGAGCTAGTAATTAATACAGTCCGAACGATATTTGTTGAGATAAAATTCCAAGAAGACCTCTGCGTCACTTCCTTGGAATTAACCGCAATCGACACCCGAGACAGAAAGACATTGACGGCGTGACGTTCATCGTAACAGCTTGCAGTGCATACTGTGTTCTGCAGTTACGAAGGCGTATTTCTCCGTAAGTGTATCGTTCTGTTCGTTCGGTGCATTTCTTATTAAAATAAATCAATGGAGATGAAAAATAAAAGAAAGGATTTTAATTCCCAGTCGTGTTTAACCTGCATGAATACATATTTTCTTATTACAATTTTTTAACTCCCTTTTTTTATACCAGCGTGTTTATAATAATTGTATTATCTAGTTTATTTATTTGTAGTCTACTGTACTGTAAAAGAAATAAAAACACATTTCAATCCAAAAAATCTGCTCTATATTTATTTACCATGTATATAACCGAATATAACGCCGAAAATTTCAAGGCACGCCCCTGGCGTCGTTAATTGTTACAGTAATTCTGGCAACAGAACTTTATTGGCTTATTCATTTCTTGGAATTGTATCTCCACAAATATTGTACAAACTGAAATTAAATATCTAAAATGAAAATTAAAAATGATCGAAATATGTATAGCAATACGTATTGATCGTAGTATGTACGATAAAACACATCCTTGACATATTGATGTCATTAAATGTAAGCTTTCATATAAATATTCTTTAACTTCTAACATCACATTTGACAAAAACCGCAATTTAGAACGTTAGATCAGATCTGGTCTATTTTAGCATTTTAAAAATTGTTTTTTTTAAGTACCGTCCCTTTATATGATTTCATTTGATAAGATCGTTATGACAATTTTGAAAATTAATTTAAATTAGCTATTAAAGTTGAGAGTATTAATATATGTACATATTTGTTCCACAACCGAATCAAAACTGTTATAAATTGCTCAATATTTGAATAAACAAACAATGCAAAGCGGGAGGCAGCCACCAGCTGAGTTTTCAGATTCTCAGCCGAGATCATGAATGAGTAAATAAATGCAATGGGCACAAAATAAACACAAATTGCCGTTATACACAAGCAATATGGTGCTTTCCATCAATTCATTTTCTGTTACGCTTGGGAGCACTGATTCGCATAATTTTAACTGGAACTTTTTTGGTTCACGCGAATTTTTAGCAGAGCAGTTAAATAAAACAATAGAGAAGCAATAGCGATATGTAATAGCAGTGGAAGCGAAAATAGATTGAGGGTTGAGGGTAGCTAATGCATAAATTACAAAAAAAAATAATTTAGCTGCTATCTTTGCCACTCGTTTTTCTGCTAAAATTATTTAATTAATTCAAAAGCATTTACTTTTAAGTTTTTTCTACAAATGTTTAAATATTTTTAAATCGATACAAAATCTGCCTAGTACATAAAAATCAAAGTACAGAAGACAATATTCCTATTATATGAAAGAAACTAGTAGAAACAGTGGGAAAGATGAAGTTTTACATACTTTTGTTTTACTACAGTTACAGTTGCCCTTTAGATAAAAAAATATTATACGAAAAAATTTACAACTAAAACTTTCAACATACACAAATCAAACTGCTGGTTCCTTAGAACCAGTAACAAGAACCGAAATCAACATCAAGGCGGGCTTAGGGGTTCTGATAGCGGGTCAGCCCTCACAGAGATTAGCACGAGAACAACAAGGGTAGGCCAAATATTCCTAGCTAAGGCTAAGCAAGTGGAATGTAAGTATGTAACGGTGGCGACCAGTTATACATAGACCACGAAATCACAACCATAAAAACCATGATAATTTAAATATAAGATTAGGTTGTGAAACCCTTAAAACCACTAATTTAACTACATATTGTTCAAAATGTATAGTAGATAATAAATTACGCAGTATAATAGGCTCGGTAATAGGTTAATGGACCGTGGGATATGAGAAGGGTTGTTCAACTCTTGTAGTATTTGTATTTTTGCTGACGGATGAAGATTCAAGCCGCAGAGTAAACAGGAGGGCCCGAAACCGCCATTATTCCCTCATTTTTATTTTCCAGCACATTCACAATGGCTTTTGTAGAGAAAATGACAAGCCAGACGTTTTATTTTAGATAAAACACGCTCTCATTCCCGCGCAGCGAGCAACTAAAATTCAAATGAAAACCATCTGGTAAGAGGAATGAATTATTTTTGACACATTTTTAAATGCTGGTAACGACTACCGTACATAATCGCATTTGGTAATGGTGTGGAAACTTTATAAACCGTAAAATATAAATAAACATATTTAAAAACCGTTGATCCATAAAAAATGCTACGTTATAACACACACTCAACTATTTCAAGTACGAATGTAAGAATTTTTCATCAAGGTTATTTGAAAGTTTTGCTCCGACAGTTGTTTCCATTTTAAAAAAGAAATAAACCTATACAAATATTACCTTTAACTTACACAGAATTATCTTTTTATGTATCAAAAAGATACACCAATCACAATCAACAATAATCAGCTCTAGTCATTTACTTTTAAGTTCTTAAGTGTCTAATAAATTTGCAGCATCCTTTCTATTGTCAAAATTTTAGGGCGTATGCCAAGAGTTATTTTTAAAAATGTACTATAGTTCCATAAAATTGGATATGTTTCTAAAAGTATTTTTGTTTTAAATTTTCAGCAAATAAATATGTATATTCTGACAAAATTACATAATACCTACAATTTTTGATAGTCGACTCGATTTTTTTAAGAAATAACTCATTCAGCAACCCGATGGGGTAGAAAACTACAAAGTCCGCGTCGTTGTTCCTGGGTTGCACTAAAAACAGTTTATTTATCAATCATTTACATTTCTAAAGGCAACAACTCGTCAGTTATTCGAAATTTGCAAAATGAATAAACTTTTTTACAGCGAATTTCGAGTATTTACATAAAACATGGAATAGAAAAAAATGTTCCAGGCAAATGTAATTGAAATAAAAAATAGGGGTTCATTTAAAGTTACTCCACGCCTCATCAATAAGGGGGGGGGGGGNCATAAATTTCAGTTGTCGACAAACTGCCTAGCAATGCAGTGCAGCAATGCGGAATTTGGTGTGATTCAGGTAATTTTAATTTATTATAGGCACCTTCTATTAATTATTCATATTACAATTGCGAAAGGGAGAAATAAGAGGGATATTTTGTTTACTAATATTATTACAACATGTAATGGAAATTTTCTACACATTATATATAAATTATTATTTTTTATCTTTAGCAGAAAACTTTTTTAGGGACGCCTATGACACTGATTAAATTGTATTGCTAGGCGTTTTTATATATCTTCAAGCATCTCGACTTATGTTAGAAAAAAATATTTTGGAACTGACATCAGAAAACTAATTATATGATACGAAGCAACTACTCTGCGGGCTAATTACCCCGTCTAACATTGAAATACACCCCTAATATTTGGTCATTAGTCAGCCGAATCGGTTTCGAATTATTTTCGAATAGTGCGACACTAGTCATGCTTTCATAGCATTTACAAATTAGTAGGTCATTCTCTGCCAATAGGTATAACGGAATACTTTGTGACAGTGGACATTGAGAAGCACTGACAATTAATACATGACATAGACTGTAAAGATAATATCAAACCTACATTCCTCAGTTCGTTCTTGGCAATTTTACGGAAATATGATCCAAATAGACACTGACTAATGTGTTTACATTGTAATTGTACGAATAAAAAAATGCTGTTTCATTTAATATACCTAATTGATCGAATGTATCAATGAAAATATTATATGAATGTAGCAGGTATACATATTTACATTTCAAACGACTTGAGCAAATAATATTAGACTATATTGATCAAATCAATCAATATTTCATATAATACGGAACCTAAAAGGTCATGCGAAAATAGCTCATCGAATTCCAAGAAATGTACATGCGAAACGGCTTTGAAAAACCTTATTTAGAAATATTACTCAATCTTCTGTGTGTTATCTATTGCTCAAAAATAGGCCGTCAACATTGACAGTCTGTCAGAGGTCTACACAATACCTACGCATCTTGGATATACAGAGAATGAATACAACTACGTGACCGCCGATCTTAGGCAACCAACATAGCATGGCTGGTACTGTCAAAAAAAATCCACAAATCTTAGTGTCACCAATATTAATGATTTACAATGAACAATAACAAACCGTTACGTCTACGCTCGACATAATGTGATCGCTGATTGGTTGAATAAAATCTCGTGACAAATTACACCAACCACCAGCCGGTGAAGTAAAATGTTGTGTTTTAATGTAATTTTGACTTTATTGTTTTAACGTGGTTTGTAATCATTTATCAAGGCTCTGTATTAGTCCATTTGAATAATAATGATTAGTCTGGATTAATCATGTACTACAGAACTAGACTGATAAATCCAAGAAGCACATTACGCAGACCGCTATGGAATGTGCTCTAGCTACACAGCTTTCATAGTATTACAAGGTTTACTACAGGTTCATTTTCAGTATTTATAAACAGTAGAATAGTTTTAATGAACTCACACCTGTTTCGGACACATCCTGATTATACAAACTCTGATTCATTATCTAAAAGTAATTACAAAGTATTTACTACCGGTGAAATAAAGATTTTCTCAGAATTATAACTATTTACACCAATTAAAATCACACCTGAAATAACGTAACAACAAAACCAAGCATTTCAGATTAAAAATTGTAAACAATACTTTACGTAATATAAATAAAATGTAAAAAACATCGTGTTTGAAGAGCATTCGTTTACTTTGTTTTCTAAATACACAGGCGGTCACTGACAGAGGTTTCGTATTATCTTTATTCGAATTTATTTCGCATTGAAAAAATATTTTTGGTCTATTAATCTAATTTAAAAAATTTAAAACATTATCTTAATGTAGCAAATATTTGTTTTTAATAAACTTCTTCCATCACAAAAATGGAAGAAAAATTTAGAAGGAAAATGTAATTATCAAATACCCTGGAATCCTTTGATGTTGTGTATTTACTAGTTCGCAAAAAAGCTATATTTTTTTTATTAAAAATGTGGGAACGAATAATCTCCCCCGGAACTATCGATTTTAAATGGACTCCAAACTGGGATTCAATTAAACCTAACTGAAATGGATGTTTACCGAAGTCAAACTTATTCCCCGTAGAAGCCCTGAATAGACATCGATCCTTTTGTTATAATTGGAAATCTGGAGAAATCTTACCTTCGCCGAAGTATATAACTGATCAAAGACACGAAAGTTCAAGGCAAAGTAAACAACAAACAAGATAATTTCGAAACGCCGAAATATAAAAATGTGTACAATAGCTGCCGCGGCTCTTTATCAAGGTCAGTTTTATAGATAATGATTGATGACATAATTCAAACAATACCTTAACATTTGTTGAATAAATAAATATGTTTACAGACACGTTTTTTACACCAGATTTCACCAAGAAATTCTGTAGATATCTAAAGAATTTCTTTTCTTCTCTACAAAATATTGATAATAAAGTTGTCATGTTATCCGTTTCGGGAAAAATTTAATTTTTATGAAATTATGTTTATCTAAGCGAAAAAATAACCCACGCTGAAAAAAGGCCTTTCTTTTTACATAAATACGACAGTTTATATCGTGTTTATCTGCACCCAATGTGAATGTAACTAAAAATCGATTACTTTAGACTGTCAAGTATGACCGCGAGCAAAAAATAAATAATAAACTTTCCGAAAATTTAAAATAACCGTCAAGACGAACCCTTAACGGGGTCGTTTCCATTTCACCGCCATTTAAGACTGCGATGGACCATTGAAATAGAGCGTACAAAAAAAAGCGTCTGAACATAAAGTGTTGACGACGTGCTGGTAGAAAAAATATGATACGATAAATCATCTTTTCAGGGTTTATAATAAGGTGGGAGACGCAAGAAAGGCTGGATGACAGGTAGTTTCTTTAGTGATTTAAGTATTCATGTACCTACGTTAAGTTTATGGGTTTAAGTAAAAAATGTATATACAGTAATTTTTAAAAAATGCTTCAATTAAACGACATCAGTTTTCACCTAAAGAATGTCAGTTAATATCAAAATAAAAAGTAGTGAATGACATATTTAGGGTGCAACCAAATATAAATTGTTTGATTGCAACAACTTTCATCATAAATAATGCATGATGATGGTGACGATGATGCTCTTATAAGTACGATGATACTGGTGGCAATGGTTGTGGCAATGCCGATGACGATGATGCTGTAAATGATAAGGACCATGATGATGATGGTAGTGGTAACCGTATTGATTACGCTGACCATTATGGTTATACTGTGCTGCTTGTAGAGACGGTGGTAGTGTAGTGGTAATGGTTGTGAAGACGACAATGGCGACAGCGACAACAATTATGATGTTTCTTATAGGGATGATAATAATGGTAGAAGGAGTGACGATTGTGCTGATGATAGTTCTGGTATAACTGTTACAATATCAATTGGAACCTGTGAATCTTAAAGCACAGGACCATCTGCACTTCTCTTGAAATTTCTTCCTATGCTATGATGTGTCTCGTAATTTATACTCGAATAGCCATTGGTCGAGTCCGGTATTGGTAGACCAATCCGCCTGATGTAGAATCGACGGCGGCGCACCGGTGGTCAAAGCAAACCTGTATAGTTCCACTAGGTCGTAAATAATTTTTTGCATTAGTTTGGTGTCAAACGCGGTTTACTTGGCTTTGTCAGTGCCGTAGAAAGCAGTGCTTGGCGTGGTATACTTATTGTTGGTATAATACGTATTACCTATTGATTAATACTTGTTCATATCGGTAATAGTTATTAAAATAAATATTATATGTAATTATCTAGTAATTTAGCATGGCTGTCTGGAGACCCTTTGAAACGGAATATAACGAAATAACCCGGGAAAATTCCCAAATAGTCGAGCCGGTTTTTGTCCAAAGCGTCGAAACAAACTCAGAGTTTAAAAACAGATTTACACGTACCAAGTCAACGTATTATTTATATATGTGAATGTTTGAAAAGGGAAAATAGTGAACAATGTGATAAAGAAATTAGGAAACGGATTAGCGAATTAACTAAGATATCAAAAACGACCATTTATTGCGTAATTAAAGAAGGAGACGTTATAAATCATGGTACAAAGAAGAAACAAAAAAATATAAAATTAAAGAATACTGACGATTTTACCAGAGATATAATACGGCGCACAATGTATATGTACAAAGAAAAGAAAGTTCCTACTTTAAACATGATTCAAGATAAATTAGGCAATTATCCTGATTCGATGATGCTGTGATAAACACTATGATGATGATGGAATTGGTAGCAGTAATAATATAGTTTATGATGATGATGATGATGATGATGATGATGATGATGATGATGATGATGATGATGATGATGATTACGATCGTATTAATGGCGGTGATGATGAAGACAGAGATGAAAGACACGAATTGAACTAAAACTCTATTATTTAAAAGAACTCTCAAATCCCAGGGTCTCAAATACATTCAATACAGACGGCTTCTCTTCTTGTCACAAATAGATGCAACTTTATCAATTTGTACCTATTGTTCTTCTAAATCTTACTATAAGGGATTTCAATTAATCCTTATATAAGAAACTATAAGAAATCCACCCCTGCCCGTCCGTCAAAGTTATTTTATATATTCAGCAATTAAACTGAAGCAAAAGTATAACGGGAGAAATTTAAATGCTCCGATGTGGCACCGTAGGCAGCCCAGAACGCCGACTTCGGCATTCACGCTTCCTGGAAGGCTTGTAATTACATGAAGCGGAAATGACTTTGTTAGTAAATTAAAGTTCATTATACGTGTTTCTGCATTTTACCGCAAACTTTCTGTGGGATTTATTTCAGAATAATTAATAACTTTGTAGTGTCCGATTAAACGGAATGAGTTTACTATTATTATCTGCTGATCCCGATCCGTTTTATTTAGTCTGTTTTAGATTACGTTTTCTTTTAAAATGTATACAAAAGTTCATAATCAAGAAGTAGTGATGAACAATAGTTTAGAGAAAAAAGTAGCTGCAATTTTTTACGGCAAACAATGTGGGAAGACAAACATTTCTATGATTTTTGTTCGTTTGACTTTGAGAATGATTGACAATTTTAATTATTCAATTTTTTTAGTATCTAATTTAATAAATAGTCCGATTGAATAATTTACTGATCAGAAATCATTACATTAGACTCCTAAGCTTCCGTAGAACAACAAACGTCATCAAATCAGAAGTTAACCAGATAGGTGAGGGGGGTCTCTAAGGTCGGTTTTTGACCCAAATTAGATTTGGGTAAAAAATTTCGAAAAAAATTCCTAGTGTCTACTAAAGATAAGAAGTTAATTCCACCCTAAACGGACCACCCCACCACCCTATTTACCCCCACCACCCCTTCAAAAAATTAAAACTTCACCGCTTGTATACAGCGTTTTTGGAAAGATTCAAACTTGTATTTACTTAATAAAGTACGCTATGAACTCTTTATCCCTCCTAAGGAGGGTGGAGGGGGTGGTTTTATTAATCATTTAAGTGTAGGGTATGTGAACGAACAATATGTAAGCTTGATCACCAGACTTGACTAGGGTCTCCTAGGGTTTTTGGGATAGCTTTGGGATTCCGAATCTGAGGTCCGTTGACCTCCATCGTATCAAGTTAAAGGTCATTTGCAGGTCAAACTGTAAAAACGCTCATAAAAAAATCCAGAAAAATACATCTATAGGTTTTTAGGGTCGCTTAATCCGAATCCGGTTTCCGTTGACTCCCATCACATCAGAGCCAAGGTCATCTAAAGGTTGAATCGTAAAAAAACGATTAAAAAATCCTGAAAAATACATATACAAGTTTTTGGGAACGCTGAATCCGAATTGGGTTTTATTTAACAGCTCAATGTCAAGTAAAGGTCATTTCAAAGTCAACTCAGTATTATTTCGAGGTAGAGCTGAAAAAAATGCCCCGTAATGAATTTTCTTCACTGTACAAATGCGTATTTGGAGTCACTGAATGCAGATTAGAGAATATTTTTATCCCTTAAGGTCATATAGAGGTCTTTACAGGGTAGAGACGGAGAATAGGTAGAATGGCAAAGGAAAAAAGATGGCACCATTCACTAGCAGTATCTTTAATAATTTATGTCCTATATACTGTTAATAATAAGTCGATTTCAATTCTATTAAATCACCAACACCACCTTAGTTTGGATGGGGAAATTACTGTTACCATATGATTACTAAATAATTTAAACAAAAATATTGTCGTCCCACCTTACATGGATATGAGTTTTTAATCTAATAAAAGATCAATTTCCTTTACAAAAATAAAAAAGCTGTAGTCACAGCGCACGTGCACAAGATGCACAGCGTCGTCTTACATTTATGGTTATTTTTTTTATTAATTTTATCTGAAACAGAAGCATTTAGACCATCAGTTGCTTAATAAAAGTTGCTCATTTTCGTGACCTCCATCACCCTTCACAAGGAACGCACTTATTTCAGAAACACCCTGTATTTATGTCATTACCTTAATGTTACAGCGAATAGTGACAATGATTATAAACATAATTACTAAAAAAATATTCAGTGTTTCAATGATCCCTATCACCAAAGTCTGCCGTAGAGGACCTACACTGAGAAAAATTGTCGAAATCTGCATAGGCTTTTTACACATTTGTAATAATTTTTATTCACGAAAAATGTAAATAAATTGACCGTTCATGATACATTACACGTCTGTACCTTTTACGTTGTACATTTAATTTATAAAATGTATTATTTCTAATCCTTTATGTGTTTTTACTAAATTTGATGTAATTATACAAATAAAAGTGTGAATTTACACTAACGTGATTTGACTCAACCAATCAGATTTATCATGTGACCACCCGGTGTGGCGTTACCGCGCGTATGTAGAGAACTGTGTCAGTTGCTCAGTAAGCATGTTCAGATTCATTTGTGGCGCAAAAATATAATAGTACAGTACAAATTTTAAGTACCTAAATATAATGTTATAAATAAATACTGACGTAAGTAAATAATACGACTTTGTGTAAATTAATATAATTAATTATTATGCACTTCAATTTCTAAGCAAAATTTTCTGAATTCTTTAATTGGGCAAGTAATCTTTTCGACTACAAGTTTCATATCCTCAAAACGGGTTCGTTATTTCGCACCAGTTTCAAGAGAAAGTTTATCACACGTAAGTGCTAAAACAATTTCATCAAGCTTAAACATGATACCAGCGGTTTCTTCATCTTTATTACCTTGACTTGACACTGGCGGTTTAGTCCCTACCTGAGTGGAACGACCGAACCGTCCATATGAACCCCAAAACCCAGCGCTTTAATTAAATTTGGCAGTTAAGTCGGTTTAATCTGGAGCCTAATCCCTAACGAGCCGCGAACTTAAAACAAGTGCATATGGATATGACGCGCCCGGTTAATGTTAGTAGGCTGTGTAAGATAAATTTCTCCAAGGCCACCGCGATATTACGAACGTACGGAGAATATGCATTAAACTTGGCGTGCTGTCATAATATAAATTTAAAGAGGCACGTGTATCGAATAGATATGTTCTCGAGAATAAAATCTTGCAGTAGAACTGATTGCGATTATAGATTAAGAATGTACAATTACATACTAGAATGTAGTGTAATAAATAGCAAATGTCAGGAAGAGGATCTACAGTATTTATAAGTGTCTTCTGAAAAACACTACATTTTGCATATTTCCCCACAGTTCTCGAGATTTATATTTTTTTTTCCAGATGGAACAGGAATTGGAGTAGTTATTCTAACTTTTTCTAATTTATCACATCCAAAATAGGAATTATTCATATATTACCCATAATGATTTAAAATAAGACAATCACGGATTAGACACTATCATTATACATAATTTGTTGATATACTAGTAATTTTACTTTTAAACGTTGCATGTAATCTAACTGAGATACACTTATAATTTATTTGGGTAGATACCTGTAATTTGTTTATAATAAAATCTTGTAGGTATTAAAAAATGTAGGATGTATAAAAAATAAATATATTATAATTATTTTCTCTGAAAATATGTTGAACTTATAAAAATAGGTCTCTTATTAGTTAGCAATGATGTATCACTAGTTACTGTTTAGTGCAATGTAATAAAGTCTAAGGGATAATCATTATTTAAAAAATTTCCGAAGACAGTAAAATTTAATAGATAACTATCACAAGTGCACAGATTTTGTTTCAATGAGGCCAAATATGCGTTACTAAAAGAGTTGGTTTGGTATCAACATCTATTTGTTTCCCAATGCCGTGAAATATAATCTTAAAGCGAATATCTGCGCGACAGAAAAACAAAGAACCCAAACTTCCTTCATTCTTGTATTTTCCTCTGATTACCAACAACAATCTCTGGATTCTTTCAGTTTCCCTTATCATTTTTCATTTGTGTACATCAGAATTTACCTTTTGCAAGTATACTTAAATATCAAACAGTTTGTCAATATAGTGATAATCGATAATAAAAGATTTAAGATGAATTTACTTGGGTCAGTTTGATCCTTCAAAGCAAACTGATTGTGTGTACACACTGCAACAGTGTTCAATATTCAACTTTTTTTCCATAAGGCTTTGTTCCCAAAGAGGCTCGTCCTGAAGAGATGTTCACATTTTAGACATGATTATATTTACCTTAAAAATAATTATTATTAACAAAAAAAATTGCATAACAAAACTTTTATTATAGAAATGGCAACATGGTGTTGCATTTAGAACAATTATCAAATCACTGCAATGAACGTGATGTTTTCCATGGTTCATACTAAGTTTCATCCATTAGGATTCATTGCAAATGAAGAAAGAGAATAAAAGGTTTGACAATTAATGTAATTGATTGGCAAAGCTTCAAACTTCCACTTGAAGAAACCATTTGTCATTCCCATTTGTTAATGAAATAGGTACAACGAGTTGCATGGGATAATACCCCACGGACCATGACAATAATAACCCCAAAGAAATTAGCGAAATTAGGCATTATTTCCGGAAAAAAGAAAGCTCGGAAGAATTTGGGATCAATCTTAGACCTGTACCAGACAGAGCTAGACTAAACAACACAACAACTTAGAGGAGAGATTGAAAATATTAAAAATAAATATATTGGCGACTATTTAAGTCGTCGTAATGTCCAATGACATTAAAACTGACTATTTACTTTGGAGAGCCACCAAATACGTGTTTTTTTGAAGAAACCTTTGCTGCATTTATAAATATACAAATAGTCGCATTTTGTGTTATCACAATATGAAATTACGGTTTAATAACTGTACCTATGTTTAATTTGCTCAATTATCATAATAAATAAATTTAATAATTATTATCGGGTTATTATCGTAACTAAATTACTTTAGTATTTGATTAAATTTGTTTATTATTGTTATTTTTTTATTGTATTATACAGTGTAGTTCGATTTTTTATAAGTATAGTAACTATAGTTTGTTATTATGTAAGCTATAAAAAATATGGGCAAAAAAATTATTAATTAGTCATACGTAATGTAATTTCGAAAATACTACGTTTTCGAAGTGTCAATGTATTTGAAAATATCATAGTTATGCAAATAGTAGATATACAGGGTGAGTCATAATTCACTCCCCAGCGGCCGGATATATATTCTAAAATAAAAAATAAAACAAAAATGTAGAACACTAAAATCTCGAAAGCGGAGCCGTTTTCGGAAAATTTTGTAAAGAAAAATTAAAATTTATAATTTTTTTGTTTAATATTAATACCATTAAAATCCATTTAAATCCATACAAAATAAGAAATAGCAAAAACGAAGATCGTTTCAGCGTAATCCAGATTTTTTCTAAAATAATTTATTTATCGATGAAGCTCATTTCAACCAACAAGGAGTTTTCAATCATCACAACCTTGATTATTGGCATTATGAGAATCCACATGAAAAACGTCAGCGGAATCAGCAAAGACGTTGGTCTGTAAATATTTGGATATATATTTACGGGAAGAGAATCATAGGTCCATATTTTTTGCCAAGATTGGTGAAAATTACAGTAATTTTTGCGAGAACATTTTGCCAGGTTTGTTAGAAGATATTCCTCTACAACAACGTGCAACTATGTGGTTTCAGCATGATGGTGCGCCCACACATGCCACATTACAAGTACGACATATTTTGAACCGCCGTTTTTCAAATAAATGGATTGGACGTGGGTGGACCAACACCATGGCCACCCCGGTCTCCTGACTTGACTCCAATAGACTTTTGGTTATGGGGATACATAAAAGAAAAGATTTATTTTACTGTGCTTGTTGGCGAGGATAATGTTATTGGCAGGATTCATGAAGCAGTAGCGGAAATAAATTAAGCTAATTTCTATTCTGTTGCCAGGAGCTTCTACCACAAATTGGAGAAGTGTATTAACGAAAATGGTAATGTTTTTGAAGGTTAGCCAAAGCCAGAAGTATCTTCGTTTTTTCTATTTCTTATTTTGTATGGATTTAAATGGATTTTAATGGTGTTAATATTAAACAAAAAAAATTATAAATTTGAATTTCTCATTAAAACATTTTCCGAAAACGGCTCCGCTTTCGAGATATTAGTATTCTACATTTTTGTTTTATTTTTTATTTTAGAATACATATCCGGCCGCTGGGGAGTGAATATTGACTCACCCTGTATACAGGGTGGTCCGAATTTTATGCAGGAAACTTCGAGGACAGATAGATCTCTTTAAAATAATATGTGTTTGCCTTATAAACATAGGTCTGGAACGGCACCGTTTTAGAGATACAGGATATTGAAGTTGTCAAAAAAAATTATTTTTTGTTTATATCTCCGGAATCTATTAACCGATCTCAATAAAATTTGGTACATATAATGTATGATAGTAGGCCTTATATTCCCTGAAATATGAGCTTTAAAGGTTCAACCAGTGGTGTACAACTGGACAGGGGTCACCCCCTTTTTTACAAAAAAAAACTACGCCACTGCATTTTTTACATGTCATTGTAACTGATTTAAATTTTAATGCACAAAATACGTAAAAAAGGTGACTTTAATTTTTTCCCTAAGATTCGCCGTTCTCAAGTTGTTCATACCAATACAATCCCCTTGTGGCAGACACTTCTAACGATAATATTACAAGAATATTTGTTTATGTTTAAAAGTAAGTGCAATTTGTAAGTACATCAACAAAATTATTTACACTCCTTTCTACACCAGGTAGTGTGCGATATAAACAAAAAATCAATTTTCTTTAAAACCACATCACTCTGTATCTCTAAAACGGGACCGTTCCAGACCTATGTTTAAAAGGCTAACACATATTATTTTAAAGAGATCTATCTGCCCTCGAAGTTGCATGCATAAAATTCGGACCACCCTGTATATGTTTACTTTTTGAGGTACCTACATTCCTTAAAAAAATAATTTCTCGCAATGTTTTCTAAACATAATTTCCATAGTTTAAATATTTTATATCTAATTTAAATTGATCAATTTTATCAACATTAAAGAGTACCGTGGGTATCGTTATTAAACAAAAAATGATATGCCACTGATAAAATAGTTAAAAAAATTTTTCAAAGTATGTGATTGTGTAATTATGTGCACCCTGCACAATAGAAAACGACTTTAAAGTGTCTGACATTTATTTGAGACAATTTTCCCTATTATTAGAAATAATTTCCAGAACGGCGAAGAACGTTACAAGTGAAACGACCCCAAAATTTCTATTTAAAAGTAGATTAATACAAATGTTCAAGAACATTATTTGTTGTTAAATGAGTAGGGCTGTCAGAACTGAGCCGGGTGACTTAGACGTACGCATTATTTATTAAAAAGCAACAAATTAAATTGTCTACAATACACCACCATAAACAACAACGGATTTATTACGCAACATTTGCGCGATAACAAAGCAACAGTATACTAACGTGAAGTGAACGTGAAAAGCATTCTAAGGCAGCGGCTCACGCATGTCTCGCATGACCCGCTTGACATGCCATTGAATTGCGGCTCTCTCTGACAGCCTTAAGAATGAGCATATACTCAGAGAAAAGTTATTAGGTTCTTATCGGAAACATACGTTAATATGTGTCAAAGACAACGTTTTTTCAAGGCAAATGTTTATTTCAAGTTTTATTTCTTTTATGGCCGTGTTTAATTATAAATAATCTTTTAATGCCTTTTTTCAACAAATAATAATAGCATGTAATATTACAGGAGTACCAAAAAAGTTTTACCTTCTGCTTTAAAATAAATATCTAGTTCAGGTCTACTTGACTGTAGAAAAAATTACATTATTTAATACTTTTTAAATGAATATAAAAACTAGTAAAAACAGCCACTCCTTACAACATACGTCCCTATTTGGACTGGGCTAAAACTCGCTTCAAATAACTAAAATTTCAACATTTCACCACTTAGGATTGGAAAGATTTTATTGTCCACCGCTGTACATCGCTGTTGTGCGACAGTGCGTGCATATGAGCAGATCCAACAAATCAGTCCCATATGTTAACACTGACTTGGTTTCAGTTCATGTGAGTGGCGCACAGCTGACTGCGAGTTGCGCATCGCTCATTGTTCTAAGGCTACGGTCACACAGAAAGCGAGAACAGAGGTTCTAAAAAGTCTGACCTCTGTAATATAAAATAATTCGTAGCTATTTTAGCAAAAATTTAAAGTAATTCCTTTACTCATCTGGCTGAAGTTCTGTGAATACGTTAACTGTCCTAAAATCGAAAAACTAAACGTAGCTTTAATCGCTTTCTGTGAGGCCCTGGGCTAACAAACTGCAGCTTGAAACGTGAAGCGAGACAGATTCTAAAACAAGTGTCACTTTGAATGATCATCATGGATGATGAATCATCCTAATACACCACAAATTTATGCAAATGCATCAAGTGAAATTGCCATACAATTTTATTTTTCGTACGTATTCTTCTACTTTATTATTCCAAACGACTGATGATGTTCATGAAGTAATTTTGAAACATTGGCGAATTATCATCTTTACATTTAAAAATCTTAACTATTAATATAACAATTCCGTTAAAAAAGGAGAAAGAAACGTTGCATTTACTACAATAATTGAATCACCACATGATGTTCTCATTCACTAGTATTTATCGCAGATATACAAAAAGTAGAATAGATTTTACTTGCATTCAGCGTCTATCTCAAATGATCACTTTCGATGATTAACTGTTTACGTATTCACTTTTCATTCACGCTGTATGATTCGTCAGCATTGATCATATAAAGTGGCACATGTAAATGAGTTTTTATTACTAAACTTTTCAGATAAACCGTTACTTCCATTTGGAGCCGATATAGAGGAAGAACTCGTCGAAGAACATGGAACATACTGCTGTTAGACTTTCACCGCCTCATTGCCTGGTATCCGCGCAATAAGTCGCGATCTGCAGTGGAGAGGGAAAACTATCATAGGAGGCGGTGGAGAGGAGACCGAACGAGCTGGCTTACATCGTCGTCGGCTGTTTCGAAATCTAAATGGCCTTGTCAGTGAGTGCTGGAGATAGTTGGCTGAGGTTCTCAGTATTTATTTGAAACGCCGATAGTCGTTATGTTGTTCGAATGCGACTAGAAATTTATTTCGTGTAACTTATGTAACGTAAACGTTCTGTTTCTCAATTCGATAATAATACAACTGTGTCTATTGATTTATTAATTACTAGTAAACTCATAGAAATGCAGCAAATTACATAACGTTATTTTTCAATGCCACATCCCTTCTTTACATAAAAACGTAACCACTTTATTATTTATTAATAGTCATCGGAAACTTTGTGGCAAATTTATATTATGCTGGTAGACAGCAATACGCGTTGTAGTAGCAGAAATATATTAAATCTGTGGTCAAGTCATGTGCCGCTCATGCTCACGATACACAATGCTACTGACTGCCATAAAAACACGTGCCATATACTCGACCAAGCAAAGTGTTAACCTCACACACGCACAAACGACAATGAAATGCACAGCCAACGTCCCCAACAGGGCAGTTATTAGGGTGCCGTATCGAATAAATTGATAGATGCGAAGCTTCAGATCGGAAGCAGACCTGTACAAATGTGAAAATATACATCTGACAATACTAAGAAACCTACTGATTTTTTTATCAAAGAGATGTCAGTACACATTGTGCGTTTAACGATGGGGCACAGGCTGTTCAGTTTAATATTTCAATTAAGAAAGATAGCTGGGGAGTTTAGCTATCTTTCCAAATTGAAATCTTCACATCGATAATTTCATAATTTCGAGGTACCCTACTGCATACACCATCATAAGTTCGTTTTAAAAAAATAAATAAAAAATCTGTTTTATTTCGTTTTTATTCACTTCAGATTCTAGATACGGCCCTCCTGATGTTAAATTCTGGTTATGACGCGATAGTGGGATTACTAGAACGTGAAGTAGTTGATGCTTCGCCACCATTATCTTTATAAACCAAAGATTTAACGTTACCCCAGAAATAAAAATCCAGCGGATTTAAATCGTGACTACTCGCAGACCAAGGAAATTTGCAATCCAACGGTTTAGAAAACTTCTATCAAGATATTCTCTTACTGGTCGGGAATAATGTGCGGGAGAGCCATAATCCATAAACCAAATGGTTTGCTGTAAAAAGGGGGCATCTTCAAGGAGTGGCAAGTCATTCGTTAAAAAATTTACATAATTTTCCTCATGAAGTGGACGTGGTTATAGAAATGATCCCAAAATGTTATCGGAAAGAAATGTACCACCAAAGTATTTATTGAGAATTCACGCATGTGAGGATTATCCAGTTCCCAGGAATGGCTGTTTCTCCAATTGAATACACCACGCCGGATAAATGTGGCTTCGTCCGTAAATAATATTTTATTACAAAATGTAGGGTCAGCATTTTGTTGCTAAGAAGAAACTGTGCGAACCGAAATCTACCAGGAGGATGTTGTGGCAACAACTGTTGAACCGAACAAAAACGTTAAGGACACAATTTTTCTTTGTTTCTGAAGACGGAAGACTGACACACCAGTAGCTGACGAAATTTAGCGTGAGCTTGTTTGCGAGCTTTTCGACAATTCGCACCAAAACATCCTCTTTTTGCTCTGCCGTTAATGCTCTAGGTCTAGGTAGGCCTTCCAACGTTTCGTTTAGTGGAAAATGACCCCGTTTCACAAAGAAAAAGAACTAAACTGTTTAGTCTTTACAAGTTGCGTGGAATTGACATAATCAATACATGACATTTAATTGACAGCGGCCTACTTTATTTAAATCTTCTTATTTAAAGGGGTATGTTGAAATAATTTTGTAAACAAATTGTAAATCGTCTTTATTTCGAAATCGGTTTTTCGATTATTAACAGGTTTACTTTTTTATTTAGAATTGAACGTAGTTTAATAATTTCTTATTGAAAGTTCGGATTTTTCAGGGTAAAAAAATGTTTCATATATTTTTACGCCGACAGAACATTACAAGTAGTGCTCGCTAAAACTGATTGAAACACTCGCTTCAAAGATTCTCAAGATATTTCAAAAAATTGAAAACAATTTTCAACTTTAACAACGCTTTCGATCGAAAAAAAGCAACAATCGAATAAAGTATGTTTGACAGAACCATTCTATTTTGTCAGTAACCTGCCACTCTACTCTATCCCATTATTATTGAATCACCCTGTATAAGCGACCACCGAGGCGACCACAGTTTAGTCATACAATTAAAAAACATTTAGTTGCTTTTTGGATTGTATACAGATCCGACAAAATGACTCGCTTTGGTCAAGAAAATATGGCAAGTTAGTAAGGCAACAAATTGAGGCTTAACACCCGCTAATACCAAGAAATTTGAAGCAAGTGTTTAGATGCAATTTACTGACTTTTGCTTTGAATTTCGCTGTCACCTTTTATTAGTTAAAAAATGTTCACTGTAATACTTTCTAGTGTACCCCAGCAGGAAAAAATTGGTTAAAATATGTGGCCTGAAATTTTCAAATAAATTTATTTGATTAGTAAGTTTTTATTTGGTTTTACCAATTCATAGACCTGTAACTCTGGAATAAGGATCAAGGATTATGTTCTTTATTATTAAAATTACATCTATTTTTTGGTCCCAAAATTTGAACATAAAATTATGGGACACCTGGTATACAAGCCTACTTGTATTGGGTAAAGTATATACAAAACATTTGATTATACGGATCTCTGCTTCAGACAATCATTTCGATTTTAGTTGACTCTGGGGTAAACATTACCTACATCAAAAGACATGGACATTTACTACATCTCTGGAATCAGCTTGATCCACTGCATTATTGGCAATCTCTTCCTGAAATTTTTTAACAAAGAAAATAATGGCTGATTAGTTTGAATTGTAAAGTAAGAACAATTGAAATAAATAAATTTACAAAACTAACTACGAAGATTTTTTATTCTAGAATAAAGTAGGTTCTTTTTTCCAATTAACTAATGTTTTTAACGATAATAAACATAAGCAACATTTTATTAAAGTTTTCGAAAAATAGTTTTTAATTTTTGGCTCGTAAGTTAATCTTAATTTTGTGGTGAAACGAAATAAAAGTAAAATGTGTTTCACTTCAACCTAAATTTGGAGAACTAGGAAAAGCTTATTTAAAGAAAATTCTTTCTTTCAAACTAGGTCGCGCACGAACAAAGACTTCCCAGGAAAGAATAGCAGACGTTTTTAATTCTCCAATGGTGTCCGCTAATTAAATACATAGTTTACTTACACAAATTACAAGACCATTAGCTTAATTTAACGTGGGTGGGTGTTTAAAATTTTCTGCAAGAAATGTCCTTTACTATTCAATTACGGCCATCCAAAATTCGAACGACGCAACTTTTGAGTATTTTGTATCAGCGTGTAGGAGTCGTCATATTCAAAACATTTTCGACAGCAGACTCTGTGACACTGCAACACTTGTGGGCAGGTAGTAGTAGGTTGATATCAGTTTTTTTTCAATAAGTAAAGGACAGAGGTGTGAATTATTTATTTAATCACGTCAGGATCAATATACAGGTTGTGTAATGATGAGTTGACGGTACACGTGAGAGAGTATAATGTAGTGTAGACAATTTAAATCAATCTCGATTTTAAATATTTCAAAATCGTAAATGAAAAAATTTAAACTTACCTAAATTAAAGAATAAAAATAGTCGGTATCTGGAGATATTCTGTTAAAGAGATAATGTGGAAAAAATTAAATTAAATATACATATATACTTTATTAAAAGCTATTGTAAAATATAATAGTTCACGAAGTAATCATTCAATATAACGGTTATTTCATTACAATCACTTTTTTATCAAATTTTGAGGTCAAAAACCGAATAATAAAGCACAGAAATTCTTTGTTAAAATAAATATATTACCTATAACTAGGAAAACAGGTACCTATTTTACACTAAAATAAAAGTCTTAATTTTTTTTTAATTTAAACTAATTAAATCAGCTGAATTCCTATTTACAGCTCAAGAAAAAGCTAAAAAACAATAATTATATCCCTAATAGCACATAATTTTGAATCTGTTAAGTACAGATTATTATTATCTTTGTTTCGTTTTTCATATATGTACTTATTCTTTATTACGAAAATTTTGTTAGGAAAATGTTACTCTTATTCAAAACAAGGTATTTCTTTATTTTTTTAATTAGCCACTTATACAGAAGCAATTTATCGAAAAAAGAATAAAGATATTTATTAACGCTATCATTCTATTGTTTAAACAAGATACTCATCAGTTATTATAATATAGTGACTTTATCAGGTTTCATGTTTATAGAATATAAACAGAATGCTGTAACCATTGTTTAATAATAAAGCCGAGGAATTACGATAATAAATATTTAGTTACTCATAAAGGTAAAATAATATCGGTACATCACAGGCTATACTGGTACAGCTTCCGCTGAAAATATCATGATAGCAATTTAATACAAAACACACTACCTCTATATATAGCTATATCGACACATCGACAGAAGATTAAATGTTTGCCTCTAACCATAAAAAATTGATAGTTTAATTTTTGATGTACTTACAAAATGGCACGAAAATATTAGCTAATTGTAATATAACGTAAAATATTATTTATTTATAGTAGTGTTCGTTATTTCCTGTCAGATATAATACAAAGAAAATATCGGTTGACCCAAAATTCACGAGTTTTCATTGTTAAGCAATATTTTAAATTTAACTTCATAAACCGTGAAGAGATTAATTTAAAAATTTAGGGAGACTGGATCAATTAGTGCCCTTCAACACAAAACATCGAAGCAATTCGTGAGAGTGTAGCTGAGAGTCCAGGAACATGAATTCGGCACTGTGGTCAAGAATTGGATATTTCAAGAAGGTTTTTCGGCGTATTCTGTCGAAATATTTACATTTTCATGCTTACAATGTTCAATTGAATTGCGTGAATTTTGGGACACCCTTTATATATAAACTAATGTGAAAGCATTTATTTATCTTATTCTAGAACTCATAAATAAAAGTATACAATAAATATTTTAACTTAACATAAACACTTTTGACGCAAAACGAAAAATCGTATGAACGCGAAACGAAGAAAAAATGCATGGAAATGTAGACATTATATGCAAATAAACACCAAAGCATTGAACTCATTCGAACGATAGTGTTTCAAGGCCAGCTTAATTTACATAATTAAATAAAAAACTGGTAATCTGTTGGTTGGCGCTACTAGTAGTGAAACAAAGTAAGCTATCAATCACGAAAGCGACTACAACAGGGAATAGTTTATCATTATTTCGAAGATATGTCAGTAGATCAGTGACTGACAATTTAATAAGTAATAAAAGGTGTTAGAAGTTTGGATGCCTTAATTTTAACAGATGATAGAATAAATTAAAATAAACAAAAAAACCTTATATGACATGGGTCCTAAACTCAACCATTTCCGAGAAAAAAATTATGAAAGTCTCTAACTTGATGTACAAAAGTTCGATTAATTAAGGAATATTGACATAACTGCGTGCATAGAATACCATAAAATACAATGTTTATCACTTTTTTGAACTTCTTTATGTTTAATTCTAAAAAATCATTAGCGTTGTAACAAATTTAAGTCGATAAAAATTCATATTCAGCAATGTGACAACGACGCGGCTACTAAGCTGTCCAGCAATACGCAATTCAGTTGGTGTTGGTATCTGGAATTGGACCGTGTTGGAGTGTTATTTGCGTACCACTATTTCCTTTTCTTGAGGCCTTTTTGCAGCGAATGCGCGAAAATTGCATCGAAAATGGTGGTGGACATTTTAAGCATATGTCGTGCGTTTAAAAATTACTGAATTTTGCTTTTTGGTAAGTCCCTAAATTATTTTTAATACGTATGATTATTTGGACGACGTGAATCTTAGGGTACTCTAATTATATATGTTTCAAATTCATAATTTGATTAAAAGTTAAATTCCTCTTTTAAGAGATTCATAATTACTAAAATTCGAGCTAAAAAAGCACAACACTATCTTCGTACTACAAAATCGATACATTTTATTTTATTTATTTAAAAACTGGAAAACAATAGTCTTGAAATTTACTAAATGTTTCACAATAATAGTTGTTTAAATTTTTTCCGTAGGATAAGTCTGACACGTGCACACGTGGTGTGCATCAGCTGTGTAGCGCTGTTATTACGTTGCGATGCAACTCCCTAATATTAATACTCGCTGTATTTTGAAAACTGTTAATCTTACGCACCTATAATATACTTTTTGTTCATTTATGATTAGTCTATTTCATACTGAAGTTATGGTAATAGTTCTTACACCCTGTATGTCCAGTCGAAAGACGCCCAAAACTTCATGATTCAATAAAAAAATGGCAATAGATATTAAAGAAAAACGAATAAAAAAGCATTTTTTGCAACATAAATTGTTACCAACTTTGTTTCCTCTCTATACATTGTTGTATATTTTTGTACCCAAATTGTAAAAAACAAATGGATTTTATGGAAAAGTACTATCTTTGAAACACTGCCTAATGGACTATATGATTATTTCGTGATTATACAGGGTGTTCCCAAATTTGAGTATTTTATTTTAACAGTTGAAAAACTAGTAAAAAAGTCGATTTATCAAAAGTCGTTTATAAAAGTTTCAGAAGAAGAGAGTTATAAAAATCCTGTTCTACAAAAATTGTTACCTACCATTTATGTTTTTACAACGTAGTGATAGAAAGTGGTAAGAAATCAGGTTTGTATTATAAAGTTAATAAATTTAAATTTTTTAAAATAATTTGTCAACATTTATATAAACGATTTTTGGTAAATCGACTGTTTCTTACGAGTTCTATTAGCTGTTAAAATAAATGACTCAACTTTGAGAACACCCGATATAGTGTTGAACTAAGGACGAGTTTGCTCTTTGGAAAACTTCAGATACAAAAGGATTTCTGGTCTACAAAACGCAGGCCTTAAGTATCGAAAGTTTCTGAGGTATAAAGTATTTAAATTTCAAAGAAATTTTCCAATAGTTAAGATTAAAAAATCCGTGGTATAAGTATAGATAAAAGAATCCTACAATTTTTGAAATAAGAAACAACGGGGAGTAAATTAGTAATATGTAATTTTTAAATTATTTATTTCATAAAAAACTACAAAATGAAAATACCATGCAGGTATTAAAAAAAATAAAATTTTGAATTTCTGGATGTATCACAATAACGGTTGCCAGATCTCCGGGTTTTGATGGTACATCTTCGGGCTCCCGGTTAACATGTCTTTCTTCGGGTTTCCTGGAAAAATCGTGATGTCTTCTGCCATATTTCCTGATTCCGTCGTTTTTTTTTTTTAGACATCAATTATTTTCCGCTGCAGGTGTGTCACGAAGTAGAGAAGTAGATATCTCCTGACTACGTCCTTTTTTTTTAGATATCGATTTCTTCGAAAACAATTTGACTCCCAAATTTTTCTAAGACCTTTTTTATTTTTTAGGCATCAATTTCTCCGGGTCTGTCATGAAATAGATCTGGTAAACCTAATCACAATCCGAAGCTTCTATGTCAATGTACTTTTATTATATACGAATTTTAATGAATGCACTGTTCCGTACCCCTCCACCTTACCTAACCTAACCTAACCTAACCTAACCTAACCTAATCACAATCCGAAGCTTCTATGTCAATGTACTTTTATTATATACGAATTTTAATGAATGCACTGTTCCGTACCTCCCCACCTTCTTACATTAACTTCCAGTATAACTAACTAAAAACTAATAGGATTGACACGACAAACAATTACGTTTAGGTCAGGTTTCTCTTTCAACTTAGGTAATTACAACAAATGCGTTGGTATATTCAGTTCAATATTATCACTTCAATATCAAAGCACCACTCGAAAAATAATTACCGCTGAGCAAAACCAAAACAACTGATAAAATCTTAAACCAATTAGACTGGATATAAGTGCTGACTAATTATTTCCCGCTATATTTATTATACAGGGTCATTTTTGCAACTCCAGGCAAATGCTCGATGAAAAAGTGGAACAGGTTTATATATGTTCACAGGCCGACGTAATGTTTTATGTGTTCATAAAACAAATTAATTTCTTTGCTGCATTCCTTGCTTTTTATGCACACTAGCGGGCAGTTAATAAATGTTCAGTCAATTGATATTAAAATCGAGTTAAGTGTGTTCTGTGCCACGCTTCATAGGATTGGGTTAGTGGTTTCTTCTGTCTGTGGCATTTATATGTGACTGACAAATCCTAAGCCTGTCCCAGCGTATCAGTATACTTTTAATAGAATCGATTATATTTATAGGATTTTATGACTGTTTGTTTAAATTATATTATCAAAAAAAAAGAACCCACTAGTTTTTGGCAAATTTATTTATTTATACACTGTCCTACAGGTGTAAAAACCCAACTACAGAACCAGGAGGGTAAAGAGAATATAAAATTACAGTAGAAACATTAAAAAAAGTAAAAAAACGACAATGGATAAAAGTACAAAAAAACATGCCTAGAAGCTATTTTGTAGGTAATAGAAAATGGAAACATTAGTAATAATTTAAAGCTGCAATTAAAAAAGAATAGTATACAAACACATCAGCTAAAATATAGTGATTTTATTTTGGTAGCGCTGGAATTAAAAATATCTGATTGCCTAATAAATTATAATAATTACAGAATGTGTAAATCGGTGAATATTTAGGTAAATATATTTGTACGTTGAGTTGATAAATAAAAAGTGTTTCCCTCTCTTGAATGGATCCTAGGAACGTGAGATGATGCAAAAGATCTGGACAGTCAATCTGGTTATTCAAAATTTTAAATGAAAATAATACACAGTGACACTGACGCATTAAATCGGGACTTTTCAACGAATGTCGATCTAATATGTAAGTCGGATTGTGGAATGCCAATAGGTGGAAACATACCATCTATTTTAAAATTTAGATATTTAATAAATTTTCTTTGTACTGCTTCGATATTATATACAAATGGAGTATAGGGAGAAAACTGAACAGGTGCAGCATACCAAGCTTAGATCTAACAAAAGAAAATATAAAGTTTTTAGCGTGTTTATTTGGAAAAAATCTTTACTGCTTTTGACTATGAAATCATACGACTTACAAACTTCAGATATTATTTTTTCAATATGCAAAAAAATAACTTATCAAAAATAACATCGAGACCCTCACAAAGTGTTAGGTCGAGTTAAACCGCTAAAATTATAGTCAAACATCATCTTTCATGGTTTTTAAAGTGTAAAATATTATGTTACACTTCTCAGCATTCATAGGAAGTTCATTCAATTTGCACCAGTTGTCAATTTGAATCAAATTTGAAGACGTATTCAATCGTCGATGTTTTCAATGATCGAGAATATTTTCAAGCCGTCCGCATAGAGAAGGTAATTAATATCTAAGCCATTAGTTATATCATTGATAAAAATCATTAACAGTAGGGGCCCAAGAACAGATCCTTGCGGGACTCCCGACGTGGCTAAGTAATAGACTTATACCTTCTAAGTAGTACATACTGACTATTTGACAAATAAGATTTAAATAATTGGAATAGAGAATTGGAGAGACCAAAACTGTTTTTATATCTGGTATAGTTAAACTGAAAGACGCAAGCTGATGAAACTGTAATTATTGGAAAATTAATATGTGTCATCTGTCATATGTGTTTTATTTTAAACAAATGACATGAGCCACATTGACTGCATTTTTTAATAACATTTGATAAAATACGGTTCGTCTCTGCCCTTTATAAGATTTACCATTGTACAATTTTTTTCTGTAGCTGATCATTCGTTTTTTCACAACTTACTGTTTGTTAGTTAGTATGTGATGTGAATATTTTAAAAGAATATTTTCTCTCAGTGTGATTTAAATAAAATAATAATCAAAAAAAATTTTTAGTATCGTCACGCCATCTATACAGAAAGATTTGAACTAACAGTTCTAACTACAATTTGAAGCTATTCAAGGAACCTAACAACCCCAATTTCCAGAACTAAAATAAATTTCGGAGATATTGGCAGCGGGAGTGTTAAATGGCACACCTTGTATAGTGCGGCCAGATGAAATTGGTGGAACTGTATCTACATTAATTTCTGTTAATAATATCCATAACAAAGCCCCACAAAAAAACCTTAGGTACCAGAGATATAAGTACATAGATTTTGTGTATTTTTTTCTGCTAAATAAGAATCCGCAGGTAATTTTTTAGTAAAACGTTAAAATATCTCCTACAATAGGGTGAAATAGTAAGGATAAGGCAAAGCTTTATAATGAAAAGCAACAATTCGTAACTTTGAGAAAACGTTTTAAAATAATATTTTGAGCATTGGATAGAAATATATGCAAATTAAATTCACATATTCATACCAAAAAAATGTAATATACCTTATGCCTCAAAGGGTTGCAAACTACCTACAGACCAGAGTCCCTCTTACCCTATTAAGTCACAAAATTTTCTATTCGATATTTTTGCCTGAATTTTGTTACTATGGGTTTTTTGGGTCGCTGATTACAAACCTGAAATGCAAATCCGAAAATACCTGAATAAAAGAAAGCGCATCCAATATGGCCTACGTAAAAATCGGAAAAAGATTCAAAATTTGAAGATTATGACTGAAACTTGTTACTCGGTGGCATTCAAAGTCGCTAGTCACAAATTGAAACAGAAATTTCACTAGGTCCGTTAACGGTACTTAATACATTACTGGAACAAACATCAAAAAGCGAGTTACATGGAAAATTATTTTTTTATATTCATAAGTTCGCGCTTGCAGTCTTATTATTAACATACTTATTGAAAATCCCTTATAAACATCGTGTATATCATTAAATTACACAATTCTGATATTAAAATCTGTATAAACAACGTTCAACGTAAATACATAAAATTACTAGGTCAGGGTTTACGAGCCTTGATATCTTCTGTTTTATCGCATTATTCGCGTGCAGATTGCCGACTGTAATTTTATGTACAGTTACGTTATCAGACGGTACAATCTGGGTTTGAAAAAGTAGCGAAATGTGTCGTTCTTCCAAAATATCGACAAGAGCCGTTTGTTTCACGTCAAAAAATCATCAAACAAGAACAAAAAATATGTTAAGAATAATACACATATAACTCCTATTTGAAGCTTATGTGTATAACAACTTCATCAGTTTGAGGTTACTTAAAATCGCACTTTTCTTCCCTGCAGTGGCGGCTCGTCAGACGAAGCAAGTGACGCACCGCTTCACCTAAAATTTCCGTTTGGTTGTGCAATTTAAAATTATTTTCAATTTTATATAAATTTTATAATTTAGGTATAATTCTATATTGAAAATGTATTGTGTCTGTTTGTTTGTTTAATACGCAGAAATAAACAGAATAGTTGAACGGTGAACGCCTTCTAAAAAAGCATTGCCTTCGTTGAGCGCGAACATCAACCTCGTATATACCATATAATGTATAGTATACAAACGCAAGTGACGCAGATCGAAATTGGTCTGTATTCCGCTTCTATTCGAAGCGTTGTTTACGGCGGTTGTCATGGCAACGAGGCAGCCAATATACGGGAGTAAACTACGACGTGGGGGAACGAGTGACGCAGGTATTGAAGCAGCATTGTCATCGCCCATCGCAGGACAGTTTATCATATACGATACGATACGCGTCGCCCAGTGCACGATTATAACGGTTTTTAGTTAATAATATTCGTTTTGTATAATAATTGTAGAAATGTTTCTTATGTATGATCCAGTAAGTATGTATTTTATTGGAAACGCCATTTTCCAGATGGAAAATTGTCAAAAAACAATGTGTACGTTTGGAAGTTTCGGAATGAATGGTATTCAAAGTATAAGAGTGGTTGTGAGGAAGTGTTTATTTAAAAAGACGTTTCTGGTATGCCGTGTCGTAACCACAAAGGTTATTTGGAACATACATGGTTGTACGGTGTGTGTTAGTGTTCGCAGCCGAAGTCCACAAGCCGAACTAATATTTCTATTTTTTATAAAATCTAAATGAAAATCCTTCTCATGAACGTTAACTTTTCGGTAATATTGCAAATGCAACTAAAAATTTCCAGATTCATTTAAAACCGTTTGACCTTGAAAATTTGAAAATTTTTGCTTTATGCGGCGCTTTTTTTTTCTTTTTAGTCAATCAATGAATATGCTTCACATATTCTCAATGTCACGAGCCGCCACTGCTTCCCTGTTAACGGTAATAATTTAATAATAATAATATTTAACGTTTATTATATTGCTATATTACGTTTTTTCAATGTTAGCTTAAATTCATGCAATTTAAACCTAGGTACATTTATTTATTTTCAACTTTTAACGTTATGTGAACCAAAACAACGTTATTTTAACAGACTATTACGATTAAACAGAAATGTATCATTAAGAAAAAGTTGTGTTATATACAGAATTTTATTTTTCTTTAAACGCCAAAAAAACTACGAATTCAAGCAATATCAACAAGTTCTGGGGATTCTGGGGAATTTTTGTGAGTAATTTTTTGTCGTCTGTATATGCTCGGGAAAATTTGAGGATGTTCTAGAACAGAAAGGATGTTGTGGTTTGTCTCATTTGCTGATTGTATTGATAATACCCCAACAAGAATAAATTTAATATAGAAATGAGTGAGTACAATTTTTTTAACGGGCTTTGATTAATTTTTATTAAATAATACTTGTTTTTAACTATACCTGAAACATCTTGTATTCTATCAGACGTATGAAAACAATGTCAGNGCCTTGATATCTTCTGTTTTATCGCATTATTCGCGTGCAGATTGCCGACTGTAATTTTATGTACAGTTACGTTATCAGACGGTACAATCTGGGTTTGAAAAAGTAGCGAAATGTGTCGTTCTTCCAAAAGATCGACAAGAGCCGTTTGTTTCACATCAAAAAATCATCAAACAAGAACAAAAAATATGTTAAGAATAATACACATAAGTATAACTCCTATTTGAAGCTTATTTTCAACTTTTAACGTTATATGAAACAAAACAACGTTATTTTAACGGACTATACGATTAAACAGAAACGTATAAGTAATTAAGAAAATTTTGTGATATATACCTACGGAATTTTATTTCCTACAATATCTTTCAAATTTTCCTTTATACACCAAAAAAAACTACGAATTCGAGCAATATCAACAAGTTCTGGGAATTCTGGGAAATTTTTGTATGAATAATTTCTTGTCGTCTGGATATGCTCGGGAAAAGCTGAGGATGTTCGAGAACAGAAAGGATGTTGCGGTTTGTTTCAATTGCTGAATGTATTGATAATACCCCGATAAGAATAAATTTAATATAGAAAGGAGTGAGTACAATTTTCTTAACGGGCTTTGATTAATTTTTATTAAATAATACTTGTTTATAACTATACCTGAAACATCTTGTATTCTATCAGACGTATGAAAACAATGTCAGTGACAAGGAAATAGTAAATAGATTAGCAGACGTCGAACTACAAATACACAAACATTATTATTAGACAAGACGAGGTTCAAAAGTTGTATTGAGAAAATTCCAGAAAAATTCAAAACCTGACATTTTTAAAAGAAAAGCGTGTGGCTACATATCAAGGTAAGTGCAACAGATAGACGGACTAGACAATAAAGAAGTAGATAATATCCAAAAGGTTCCTTAGGGGACATACTTAACTTTTGGAAGAATATCTATAGTTTCCATGACCATGAGTATTTAAGATTAAAAATGGTCAAAAAGTGGTTACGAAAAAGACAACATATTCGTACAAGGAAACTTGAGGATGGTAAAAATTAAATCAATCTGTAATCGTATTTATCTAACAAAACTGTTATTTAAATACACCTAAGCAAATAAATAATACAATGTGAAATCGTTAAAATGTAGAAATTATATACTTAATTTATACAATATCGCATTTAATTCATTATCATTTAAATGAAAATATCTCTGTGTTTAGCGAAAAATTTATATTTCTATTCTGTACTTAGGAAATAATACATTTTCTTGTTATAGTTCAAAATATTTTAATGTCAGACTACCAAAAGGCTCTCACCAATACGCTATATATTATTGTCCAGCAACCAACGGCGAAAATAAATCCGTCTACTTGAAAAATTCTAGGACGGCTTGTTTGGTCTTCTTATCTAGCTCTAGAAGAAAAAAACAAGTTGTTCCATGGACTGATCCTATTTTATTTATCTGTTCGTTCGACTTTCCGGGACCTGACAAATACGGGCTTCCGAAAAATTTAAAACGGTCGAATAGCTTTATTGATCGGTAGCGTTACAAATGACACGGATTTCGCAATAAATTGATGTGAAATTCTACGAAACTTACACGGCGGAATATGTGCGTGTGTAATTTAAAAAAATGCTTCGTTGCGACCCAGTTGTGTTCATTTCTCCAAAGTCCCTTGCAAGGATGTTAAAAATTCAATTCAGTGTAATAATACTGTAAATAATATAAATTATACAGGTACGTACGACTACAATTTCGTAGACATACATCCGCAGGATCTATCAAATAAATTAAAGAAAAATAGTAACATGTTTCGCATTTGAACTGTTTTTCAAATTAACAACAGTGTTCAGACATAGAGGTATATAAATTCACAAAAAAATAACAATCAAGATTAAAAAATTATATTTGCAAATGTAATAAACATAAACACTACGTCAGTGAAACTTCTAGACCTATAAATGTTAGAATTAATGAACACCAAAATTATACTGTTAAATGAGGAAGAATTCGAAAAATAAAATATTTGAACATACATATTTCGAAAGACAAGCAAATCATTGAAAGGGAATTCTCAAAAATATTGGAAAAAGAAGAGGATAATAAAAAGGAATCGGATATTATTTTCATTAAATGAAGACAATAATTGTGTCCAATTGTACTTGTTACAAATCTCCAAAAATAAAATCAGTAGACTGGTAAGTAGGCAAATAAATTAAATCATGTAAATATTTATTTAATTTTTTCACTTATAGTGTGGCAAATTAAACAAGAAAACATTTAATAACACCTGAAATAACTTCAGAGAATAACGAAAATTGTCACTATCCTAAATAAAATAAAATCTTGTAAAAATAATGCCTCGAAATTCGATTAATCCTGTCAAAAATAAATACGCACTAAGTACCTACATCTACATATTTAAATCCGTACTGTACACATTAAATATAAAATACACGACTATGTACTTGAATAAACACATTCTTAATATTTTGAAATAATAGTAATAATTACATTATAAGGTGTGTAAAAATGTCACATAATATCATTTCAGTTTGAGTTACAAATATAATTAAACTTACAATAAACAACAGTGATTAGGTAATAAGTACAATTATCAAAAGAAACATTTGTCTCAGTGTAGGTACAGGGTGATTCACTATATTTTGACCCCCCTTTAACTTTTTTGTTTTAACAGTTATAAAAAAATGTGAAATATAAAAGTTGCACGATTTTTTATAAATTTTTCGAAAATGATAGAAAAACAAATGAAGTCCAAGCGAAATGGCCGCGGATGTTAACTTTGTTAAGTTAAATGGAACACCCTGTATATTTTTTACATATTTGGATAGAATGTTCCCTGTCGAGCATAGTCATGTAGGGTTTGTTGGGTCCATCTCTAACAATAAGCGAGATACTATCAAAAAATGAAAAGAAGGTTTTTTATTAAGAAAATAATACATCTTGCAATTGTTAGACCTCTTTCAGGCATTTCTGCCTTTTTTCTAATTACGTAAGGATTTACAGATTTTGTTATAATACAGGCTGTTACAAATTCGCTTCTCACTACAGGGTTCTCGGAAACGGTAAGAGGTACGAAGTAGCTTAAATGGGGGAAAGTTGCATAGTCAGGGGACCAACATTATGCCTCTAAAAAATCAAGGCTAACATGATTAGTTTTCGAAATATTTGAAAAATAAAACGAAAATTTAGAAATCCGTTTTTGTTTCATTTCAGCCTTATTTGAGGTGATATTGAAAAAAGAAAACTGCACTGCCTCAGCTCGAACCAGATTCAGACGTTTTGTCTCAAAAAATTAATCTTCAGCGTTCAGTTCCAAATTTATCTGTTACATATTCAGGGTGTCCCATTTAATCATCAAATCAAAAAAAAAATTCAAATAAAAGTTGCTTAAAATCAATTCCACGTTTTAAAATTGCTTTCAATTATACAGGGCGTCCCATTTCTTCTGGGGGTTACCTAATTTCATTTTTTCAAATTATTGTAAATAATATGCAAATACATTTTTTTTCAAAACAACCATAATCTATATTAAAATGATCAATTATGTTAGCACAAGGCATAAGAAACATGTATTAATAATACGTGTATTAATAATACAATATTTAGTAAAACAGAAAGACATAATTATTAGAAAAACGCTAAGCGAATCTACAATAACAGTTCAAAAAGTCAACCATTTTGCTGAAGACACAATAAAATATGTTTTTTAAAATACTCGTCGACACTACGAAGAATTTCAAGTTTCTGAAAGCTTGTTTTTCGATCGCAGTGAAAGGCGAAGAAGAACCAATCCATTATATAAATTTTTACAGAAAAAAAATCACATTGGGTTAAATTACGGAATTTATTCAACCACTTAAGGGACATCATCCAAATTTAGTTAAAACAAATCAAATAAAATATTCCTAATTGAATTCTTAATTTCTGAGATAGGTTATTTGTAATTTCTACCTTTCGATCTGAAATTTGCTAAGTACCTAAACTGTAGAAAATAATTGGTTTTGTCATAATTGAACAAATGGTAAAAACCGCATCTTATTATGTTTTTGAGAATGCTGCAAATGCCATTAAAAAAACGTCAAATATTACCAAAACGGTACTACTGAAGAAATCCAATTTATTTATCACAATAAACGTTAGATTCAACGAGAAAATTATCTGCAGAACACTCTGTACAATTTAGTGCAAGTATGCCTTCCGTAGCACACCCTATATACGAATTTGTTGACTTACGTTATGATCCTCTTAGCCCACATTTTGCAATGCAGAACGAGTACAGGAGTGTGTTTCTAACTACTACTCGCAGGAAAACGTGATCTAAATTTGCGACGCCCGATCGTCTGGCAGGTGAAAAGTCGCACAGCTAGCAAAGCTCGGTCGTTTATTTATAAGCGAACACTAACAAAAATTCCCGCGTGGGATTCGACGAGCCTACACTTATTATTTATAAACACATCCTTTGTGTATATCCTACGACTTGGTGGTGTGTGTATACGGTACGAGACAAACTCAAATAAGCAATTGGATTGCGTACATTTGTCAGTTTAATTACAATGTTTACTGTAAAGGACGAATTCAGAAATGCATAAGGTAAAATTAAATTTGCATCGGGGCTTGGGAGGTCACCTGGTAATTTCAGGTCGTATATTGTTTTCTGCTTTTGGAATTAGAGAAAGTAAGCGATTTACTCCAAACCAAAGACGGGGCGGGGCAGTTCAATCTTGGTTGATTTCCTGAAATGTTCATAAGAGTAGGTATTTATAACAGAATTTAGTTAAAATATTTGTAGCGAACTTTATTTGCCAGCATCATTGACTGTGTATACTGGGTGTCTGTAAAATACATGCACATATTCTTTCGAGATGTCAAAGTAAGGACTATAGTGCGTTCAAACGCTGAAGCGAAAGAGCTCCCCAGTCGTCTTGAATTCTGCAGTTGGTTTCAAAATCAAAGTGCAGCGGAGCTGAACTTTATTAACAAAGTGCTATGGACGGACGAATGTTGTTTTAGCCGTACTGTCATTTTAAATAGGTAGGTTCAACCATACTACTCTTTGATAAGCATACTCATATTCAATTATAAAACAGTGAAAAACATTAACAATATTAAAAATACTAAATTGTAATAACCTAACAGTAGAAAACAATTATTATCTTTATACGTCTAATTTTATTAACAAATAAATAATACTTGTTAATATTTAAAATGTAAAAATATATATTATTAATTCATGTGTCTAGGTGAAAAGCTGTTTATTCGTTGTAATTCATTACGGATTAAAAACGCATTAAAAGCTAGGTTAATGACCCAATATTATGGTAGGTTGACTCTCGATAAACCTTTCTGGATCAGCGGTCAGCAGCGGTCCGAAAAAGGGTTTAAATAATGATTTGGATTTTTTTTTTTTAAGGGAAAATACGCATTTTAAAAATTTGTAAACAGATTTTAAAACAGTTAGAGTTAATAATAATACGCATCTTTATTAAGGGCGCCATATTCTTTAAATAGTGTTTCTGCAAAGCCAAATAATTTCAAACATTTAATAACTGAATAATCTAAAGCTTATCAAATAATAGGAATGTTATGTCATACCAACTCAGTATTTTCAAAGACGCCGCAGTAAAACGAATAAACAGGTGCAAAAAACGATCAAACCATCAAGGTTTTACTGAAATCTACGAAAATACTAACTTTTTATACAGCGTGGTAAAAAAGTTCTGCATTCATATTTTCGTTAAACAATTTTTTTTTTCGAAAAACGGTGAGACCCGTCGATTTTTATTTGATCCAGGGCACCTTGTTATGTGGAAAATTTTTTTTTTCGATAATCCACTTACGGCAGCGATGACATAATTTTTTTTTAAATGACAACGCATATTTTTTTCGTTCGAAATTGATGACAGTGATAATTATCTAAACAACGGTGTGAAAATTTCGATGTCTTACATAACAATTTTTTTTAGAAAGATGCACCTTAAGTTCTTATAAGTGATAATTGTCTACTTACACTATTAATGGCTCCGAAAAGGACAAAGTTGACAAAATTACATTTCAAACGATACCTAAAAAGCCGGAACCTAAACTACAGGTAGGTTAAATTTTTATTGCACGTAAAGTAGTATCTAAAGGTCCACAAAAGTGACTGATTTTAATTTTATAGAAATACGAAACCATAAATATTATGTTCGTCTATTAGGACATTTTATTTGTACGTATATTTTAGTATACCTAATGAGCGCAAATGAGTAATGAAAGCTATGGTTCCTCGTGATTTGCTTGATGTTATTAGATCTGCAAAATATAACCCGCCTTTTGAAATCATAGATATGGAATCTTTTGGATTCTGGAAACTTGTTAAAATAAGAAAAAGTATAAAATATATTATTTGTAAACTTTTTTTGCTACTTTCATGTTAAATAAAGAGTTATTTTTAGTTTAGTCTTTCAATTATTGGTATAATGTTTAATATTTAATAAACATTTAACTTTTCTCCTATATGGCACTTAGCATGTTTCTAATAAGATTTTTTTCATTTTTTTTCTTTTAGGAAAATTTAAAGAAATACATTTATGGGAAATAAATAAAACATATATTTTTAGTAAGTACTAATAAAAAGTTAAAGTTAAACCCTTTTTTTGTTTTAAGGAGTATTATTTTCAGTTAATGTTTGGACTCGTACTTGGCCTACGCAGTTCGAGACACCCTGTATATTCATACATTAACCAGAGATGAGTAATCTGAACATAAACAAACCTGGAGTCATTGAAACTTGTTTCAGGACAAATTCGGAAATGAAAGTTTACAGGAAACTATTATTGTAAAGGCGAGAACATTATCAATGAGCCTTTGGGAACATTTGCAAATGTTCACGAACAAAACATTCATACGCGAGCGTTCGTTTCGAAAACACGAAAGTAAATTTTTTTATAAAGACCCAAATTTCGGCAACCTGACTGCTATTTTTAAATATTACTCTTGTAAATATTGAAAAATACTTTCGTAAAAATTGGTGACCTAAAAAAATTTACACCCATCATGTAGAACATAAATTGGCAGGTCCTTCGCATTTATGCTTATTTATTCTCATTTGCCTGAAAGTTCCCTCGAAATAAATTATCGAGACTTTACGAAAATTCATGTAAGGGGGATATACTACCGCGCGAATTAAGTTTACAACCAACTGATTCAGATTAAAACATCAAATCTGAGTTTACAAAATATTTAATAAACACATCGTTTGAAAACAGGTGTACGAAGCTGTGCGGTGCGTATTCACAACTTTTTTATTTTTAGAATCCACCGACCTCTCGCTGAGATCTTCACACTCAAGGCGTAATTTGTCTTAATTACAGGAATGCGCTATTTTGGCAGCTATTATTCTTGATCCGCTCGGATCTAAAAATAATACGCGGAGAGCATCCGTTAAGACTCGTAAATGGAGAGTTTAAAAATAGTTCGCCAGTTCATGAATCCCTAAATGTGAAAACACGTATCTGAACCACGTTATTTTTTAAGAAAAACGATTAGAATTGACTGATAATAAAACAGTTTCATAGGTTACTTAAGTTGTTAGTAATCAATATTCGAGCAACTTAACGCATGTATGGATAAAACTTACTTGATAAAAATATGAACGTAAACGTATATACAGGGTGTTTCATAATGGCGTGCAAATATTTTAAGGTGTTTAAAAAGTAATTTTAGGGGGGGACTTCCAATACATTCTTCGATTTGAGCCCCCCCCCCTGAGAAAATATTCAAATCTCAAAATGGCCGAAAAAACTAGCTTTAATTTTTTTTTATTAAATTTTTAGTTCATATTTGCTTAGCTTTTCCTATTGATAAAAAATAATATTGCGTCAAAAATGACAATCGTTTTTGGTAACTGTTATACTAATTATGTGTACCAAATCGGCAAGGAAAAATAATTGATTTTTTTGCTCGTAAACCATTAAGTATACGAAAAAATGAGGTGATTAAAAAAGTTTCTAAACGAAATGTAGTATTAAAAGCTATTTTTCTTGTTGGAATTGGCTAACGTAGAAAAAAGTTGTGAGAGAAATAAAACCAAGGGGTGCTAATTTCTTTCTTTCAAAGACATAAACCATAAAAAAAGACTACCAAAAAATACCATTCAACATTTAACCGTTTTCGTGAAAAAAAAAACACCTTAAAATACTTGCACATCATTATGAAACACCCTGTATATACAATATATTAAAAACTGCTACATTGCAGCCGTGTGTGCTTCAACTGTAATGCGATCTGATACGTTTTTTCGGTGTCTCCTATAATTAAATTCCATATAATATTAATATGCACTTAAAATTATAATAACATTATGCTGACTTAGAATTGCTAAGTACATATTGGTAAATCGTTAAAACTACATCAAAGTTTTTCAATATATGCAAAATTTATATAAAATTGAAATAGAAACCAAAATTAAATAACGTATTGTCCAGCTACGTATAAACTAAATTGTTACTTGTTACTCTTCAACAGACCAATATTTGGATATTGTCATTGGAAATACAAGAGCAGTTTTCTCCGTGTATTATTGCGTCATCGAAGATAAATAATGACGACCTAATTAGTTGAAAACTCCTGTTACATGAACTTGATAAGACAAACATACTTATAGACTGATGATACAGTTGCGTTGGCATCGTTAAATAAATTAAGCGAACAGGAAAACATTTATTACCATAATTACATAACATTATGCAGCATATATGTCACCGGTTTTTTCTCCATACGCTTAAAGAAAATCACTGTTAAAGCTCGCGATTTTAGACACAATTAAAAAATTACAGCACACGTTAGACAATATCATATTTTAATCTGCAATTAAAAATGTTTGTTCTCACATGCAAAAATTTCATCTGGCTAAAAATGAGACTGAAATCATCAAAGGGGTGGGTGAAATAATTTCAACAAAAAATGGCTACAAAGCGAACAAATTTAAAACTTTATTGGGCAAAATTTGTAAGTCTGTTTAATTACTGTGAAAGCAACTTTGTTAAACACCCGAGCATATTTTGTGGAGGAATTTAAAATTCAAAACGATTCTAAAACCCACCTGGAATTTCAGCGGGTTTCAGCGCCTGTAAATTTTCGAGTGCACTTTATATTATTAGAACAGACAAAGTGTGTTCGCGTGGTATGGAGAACTAATGAATCTCCGGAAGCATTTTTGCTCGAATGAATATTTTAAAGTTTAATTTTGCAGTAAAATTTACCGACGATTTATGGGCGTGCAAATATTATCGTGCATGAAAAGTCGGGGATTTGACGTTGGTCTGGTAATAAAATTTTAACGTTGAAATAATTAAAGTTATTGCAAATTAATTGTTTAAATACTCTGAAGCGGGTCGTTCACATTTTGCAACAATTAAGGAAAAAGTTAAAAGAAATTGTACTCTAATGACTTATAGGTACTTACGTAGCAATAAAAACATATTTGTCTTGGATTAATGCTAGGCTAACATGCTTCTGCTAAAGTACTTAGTATTAAAAGTGAACATACATAATTAATATGTTTTGTTATTTAAATATAACTAATTTATCCATAATTTAATCAATACAGACTCTTTCCGCATCTTCTTAAATTAACAGAATATTTATTTTGCTTCACGCAAAAAAAAATTCTTCAAACTTACAACACCTAGTACAACAAGCTAAGATCGTTGGTATTTCGTAAGTTTAACCAACCAGACATAGGTCGGTTTGGGGTTTGGGACTTATTGATGGTCCTTCCTCCTTATCATTATGTCATTAGAATGATCCAGCTGCTTTAGTGTCGTGTATACACAGAGTTTAAGTGCTGGCTCCATCTATCATGCTACTTCCCCCTACGCCATTCTGTGACTTACAATTTTCTTTCAAGAAAACATAAGTTTGATTATAATATGCTACATTTGTCTTGAATAATTTCCTACATTCATACTAAATTTTAAATATATATTTTAAGAAACTGGTAGTTTTGGAACAAATATGTTTGCAGTTTATTGATGAACTGTATTAATAATAATATTTATTTTCCATAGAGACTTCAAAACAAAGTGTAGGAATAGTCAGTAAGTGTACAGTAAAAAGTTTACATTAAGAAATTTTCGATCTCATACAGACATTTATCCACTAAGTAACGTTTTAACCTAAATTTAAGTAAATTATCTATTTTCTGTATTTCCTCAGGTAAATGATTAAAATATTTTGAGCCCAAACACAGATGGGGACTTCACAGAAATATTATAAATACAATGAGGTACATAAAATGTATTCCTCTGTCTAGTGTCATATGTATGCAGAGCACCCACTTTGTTAAAATTATTCTTATTATTAAAAACAAAAATACACAACTCAAAGATGTATAGACTAGATAGTGTTAATATTCTATATTGTCTAAATATATCTCTACAGGAATAATTGCTGGATACACCCGCCATGTACCTCAAAGTACGTTTTTGAGCCAAGAATACATTTTTAGCTGATACAGAACTTCCCCAGAATATGATTCTATACCTTAGCCTACAAATCACTTGTGCATGGTACAAACTTATGATCGTCTCTATAGGTAACACACCTTTCAAATTTCTAAAAAGATAACAAAATGAGTGCAATTTAGATATTAAATTATTGCAGTGTTCTTTCCAATTTAAACACTCATGTAAGAGATGTTGTAGCTAAAAAAAATTTCAAAACTAACAGAATTGAATTAAATTATATATATTTACAAATAATATAAATTCTAAGAAAAATTATAGATTACAGCAAATATTTCACATAGTTTAACGCAACTATATACATTTGAATAGAATAAAATAACATTTACGACAAATAATTCCATTTAAAACTATCTGCTCATTTGATCCAAATACTTTTTTTTTGGTGTTGACACAATATGTTTTTCATGGCAATGTAAAATTATTGCTACAAATATATATTAAATTAAAAACATGTACATACAAATCCTTGATTTGAATTTAATTTGATATCGATTAAAACAAACATGTTTAATTATATAAAAAATAATCATCTAATTACAAACAGTAAGTAATTTCTTAAATTAACAAAATGTTTTGTCAAAGTTTAATCTGTATGCGGCCATTGTTGTTCTTTTCATTGTTTTGAATATTGTGCTTAGTAGATTTATTGTTTTAAATGATTGTAATATCAATAAGGTTATCTCAAAATAATTTTTAATTGTATAAATATAATTAAAGAAATTGCTGGGACATTTCAATTAAAACAATCAATCATTACAAACCCTGGTTAATAAATAAATATTTACCCACGTACAACTGGGCAATGAAGAACATACAGGGTAAACTGTAATTCCCGAGCGAGATTAAAATTGAATCAGTCTATAAAGCCAAATCTGTACACAGAAGTACAATTTGTACGAACGGTATATTGAATACTGCAAGTTTTATTTCGGATTGCTTTGGTGAGCAAAAATGTATAAAAGCAAACCTGTCAGTGTGCTTTGACTAAACTAAGTTAAATAGTCTTAACTAATTCTAAAATATAACCCAATATTTCGTTAGTCCAAATAAGTAACTCCAATATAAGCAAACTATATTATAGTTTTCTTAAACGAAGATATATTTCGAAATCAACAGAAACATGCGTATATGTGATCAAATTAATTGATTAATAGATTCAAAAATTAACAACCAATTTGTTTTCTGTGTGTATTATACATTTCAAATTATCCTGAGAAGCAATCAAAGTGTTTAAATGACATGTTTTGTCTATGGCTGTTCAAAGTTACCCCAAAACGATTCCAATTATGGAAAATATAAGTACCTATCAAAATGTGTATGAATAGCTAAAAATGCAATACAATGTGTCAACAAACACCTCGTTATTATAGCTGTGCCGGATATTAGGGGATAAGGAAACCTTGACATTGATTTTCCAAAAACCATTGGTCGAATTACTATTTCTAAATGTAAGTAGGTACTTATACAAACATGTGTACTATATTTTGCATTTCATACAACCTTATAATTACATGTACAATGAGAGGGGATATATTACAATCGTGTCGTTTTCAATGCCGTACAATATGCATATACGGAAGATAAAGTCAAAATCTTTTAATCTCAACATAAAGTGTAACTTGTTATATCTAAGCATCTTGTAGAAAAAAATATGATTTGTTTCTCTTTGGAAGTTACTTTTTTTAATGCACACCGCACACTGGTATGAGATATTGGATTCGATTAGTATGTGCTAAAAATATATTTGGACAACGCAAATAGCTTTTCCATATACGGCACAGAGTGGTTCTGAGAATTAGATAAGATACATATAATATTTAACAATAATTATTCTTATCAAACTAATTTAATACTATGACTTCTAAATAGTGTTAATATACGGAATGTCCTAGAACACATCAGTCCGGAAGCGTGTAGATAAGGTCGGAATACTAGTAATATTAATACTTCAGACAATTTTTTCCCTTACATACGCCCCTAACTAAATTAAGAACCAAACTTGAAAATTATAAGTTGTATTTTATTTATAATCAAATTTAATCCGCGAATTTTAAATATCCATTTTTTCATATTTATAGGTACATATATTAAATTATTTAATCTTTAGAAATATGTTTCAGAATCTTCTCAGTTGTTTAATTAATTAGAAGCTCTGTGAGAATCTAATAAAATTTATGCTATCACGATTTTTATTTAAAATCTTCAATGTAGGCCTGTGACGTGTACTTAAAGTACCAACCACTCTAATAATAGCGGAGCTATATTTTTGCGGTTTTGTCATTTCCTCAGTGATAGCACTGGTATTTTGAAAAAGGTTAATAATCTGTTGATATTATTGTACAAAGTTCCCATTTTTATTAAAAACAGCTCAACTGATTGTTTCAATTTGTTTATATTTATTTAATCCCCAATTCAACTTTTTACATTTCATAGCGGAACACCATGATATAATATTAACTTAAGACAATACAGGGTGTTAGAAGTTTGACTGTCTTAATTTTAACAGAGGATAGAATACATTAAAATAAACAAAAAATCTTATATGACATGGGTCCTAAACTCAATCATTTCCGAGAAAAAAATTCAAAATCTCCAACTTGATGTACAAAAGTCGGATTAATTAAGAAATATTGACATAACTGCGTGCATAGAATACCATAAAATACAACGTTCATCACTTTTTTAAACTTCTTCATGCTTAAATCTAAAAAATAATTAGCGTTGTAATAAATTTAAAATTCGATAAAATTCATATCGAGCAAAAGTGACAACGGCCCGGCGGATAACACGAGGTACTAAGCTGTCCTGCAATACCCAATTCAGTTGGTATCTGGAATTAGACCGTGTCTGAGTGTTTTTTGCGTACCACTATTTTCATGAGGTGTTTTCCAGCGAGTGTGTGAAAATTGGATTCGAAGGTTTCGTACGTCCATCGAAAATGGTGGTGGACATTTTGAGCATATGTTGTAGTTTGTTTTGTACTTGTTCGTTTAAAAATTACTGCATTTTCCTAAATTATTTTTAATACGTATGATTATTTGGACAACGTGATTCTTTGGGTACTCTAATTATATATTTTTCAAATTCATAATTTGATTAAAAATTAAGTTCCTGTTTTAAGAGATGCATAATTACTAAAATTCGAGCGAAAATATAAGCAGAACACTATCTTCGTACCACAAAATTGATACATTTTTATTTATTTATTTAAAAAACTGGAAAACAATCGTCCTGAAATTTCCTAAATGTAAAGTCTGCCGCGTGCACACGTGGTGTGTATCAGCTGTGTAGCGCTGTTGTTACGTTGCGATGAAACTCCCCAATATTAATACTCGCTGTATTTTGAAAACTGTTAATCTTACGCACCTATAATATACAACATTTTTGTTCATTTATGATTAGTCTATCTCATACTGAAGTTATGGCAACACTTCTTACACCCTGAATATCCAGTCAAAGGACGCCCAAAACTTCATGACTCAATAAAAAAATAGTAATAAATATTAAAGAAAAACGAATAAAAAAGCATTTTTTGCAACATAAATTGTTACTAACTTTATTTCCTCTCTATATATTGTTGTATATTTATTTTTGTACCCAAATTGTAAAAAAACAAATGGGTTTTATGAAAAAGTACTATTTTTGAACTACTACCTAATGGACTATATGACTATTTTGTGATTATACAGGGTGTTCCCAAAGTTGAGTCTTTTATTTTAACAGCTGAAAAACTCATAAAAAAGTCGATTTATTAAAAATATAAAAGTTGCAGAAGAATGTATAGAAATCCTGTTATACAAAAATTGTTACCTACCATTTATGTTTTTACAACGCAATGATCGAAAGTGGCAAGAAATCAGGTTTGTATTACAAAGTTTATAAATTTCATTTTTTTAAAATAATTGTTAATATGTAATTGCTTTATTTGGCTACATTTATATCAACGATTTTTGGTAAATCGACTTTTTCTTACGAGTTCTACTAGCTGTTAACATATTTGACTCAACTTTGAGAACACCCGATATAGTGTTGAACTAAGGACGAGTTTGCTCTTTGGAAAACTTCCGATACAAAAGGATTTATGGTCTACAAAACGCAGGCCTTAAGTATCGAAAGTTTCTGAGGTACAAAGTATTTAAATTTCATAGAAATTTTCCAATAGTTAAGATTAAAAAATCCGTGGTATAAGTATAGATAAAATAATCACAATATACAGGGTGTCCCAGTTTCAGCGTACAAAAATTTACCAAGGGGTAGACCAGACCAAAATAAGGTTAAAATTCTTATAAAATATTTTTCTGTCATGCACTCTCACGGAGTTACAGGGTGTCGTTTAGAAAAAAATAATAACAACTTTCCGCAATAACTCAAAAACCCTTCCAGGGAATTAAGTAATTTTTGGGGGAAGTGTACATCTATTAAAGGTCATTAAAACTACATGGTGATTATTTGATCTGATGCTAGGGGCGGCCTAGGCCAACTTGTCCTCAAGGTTATGTCTTCATAACTTTTGCATATACTAGTTTTATGTAATTTGATTACGTTTTCCTGAATCTGCAATCAATTTTGAACAAAAAATGTGCTCTTGTTTCATAGCTCAAAAATGAACCGTTTTCGAGTAAATTGGGTCTAAGTTATCGACTGCATTAGTTCGTAGAAAAATGCATGTGAAGATTTTATTTCTTGTTATCTAGTAGGTACCTGTCATTATAAAAAACAAAGTTGTTTACCATTGTGGTACAGTTTCCTATGTAGCTGCGACTCAATGAATATGAAGAAACTAAACAAGTTTTCTATTAATTATTTAATATTTGGTTACATATGTATGGGAAAACTAAAAATATTATTGAAAATTATTTAACAGAAACCCAATAATGTTATGTTATCAAAATGACAATGTCATAAATAAAAATAGAAAACAATTATTTCAAAAAATACTCGAAATACTGCCCATTTACTTACGCAGATACCTAACTTCCGTTATGAGCAGGTGCTTCAACTTGTTGGTAGTACATACATTTGATTTCGCAAAGCTAAGGGAACGTCAGGAGGCAGAATCACTCCGTTGAAGATTCCTCCCCAGACATTTATGGAGAATCTTCTGAAACGCAGAGGATCGTATCATGCGGATTTTCATTGGACCTGACATGAAAATTTTGTAAATTATTTACATATAAAATTTCTCGCAAAGATAGCTTCATCGCTCCACAATATCTTTTGATGGAATCACCAGGATGCAAAATTTGTACTTTATGTATGGTGGTATGGGTGCAGTCTTCTCGGTTTAAAATTAGGATATGCAAAAGTAATGAAGACATCATAACCTTGAGAACAAGTTAGCCTAGGCCGCCCCTGGTATCAGATCGAAATAAGCACCATGTAGTTTTAATGACCTTTAATAGATGTACACCTCACCCAAAAATTAATTAAATCCCTGAAAGGGTTTTTGAGTTATTGCGAAGTTATTTATTTTTTTCTAAACTACACCCTGTAACTTAGTGAGAGTGCATGAACGAAAAATATTTTATGAGAATTTTAATCTTATTTTGGTCTGGTCTACCCCCTGGTAAATGTTTGTACTCTCACACTGGCACACCCTGTATACCAAGTATGATTATTATCACAGTATTCTAAGCTATTTTTTGACGTTGTGTAACGTAAATTTAATTCGCCTTTCTTTCTTGAATAATTTAAAATTTATATTAATTTTTAGAGTAGGTACTTCGACTTTGCCTTTACTCCAATATAAAACTTTTCCGCCATCTGGTATTTTTTATTTACACTTCTGTTTCCAATTTTAACCCCTATAGCAATAGATTTTCAGTATTCTTCATCTTCTAATTTGTATCTATATATAATTTTTTACAATATACATGGTTTTCGATTTAGGTAGTGTGATGTGTAAAATGAGACTCATTATTCACAATGTCTATCAAGTCAAGGAATTTTAAACTGTCTAGTTAAATAAGGCGATAATAAGGAAATGCAAAGTACATTGGAAAAACTGAAGAATTTCATCATCACATTCTTTAGTACATTATTAAGTATAATAACTAGACTCCAGATATCCTGCCCAACATAACATAAATAACAGGACCGTATTAGATAGATTGCAGAAAACGTATTATAAAAAATAGTTCAAATTTTATATTACCTTTAATTGAGTGATTGCTTCCACACGAACAAAAAACTATTTACTATATAAATTTAAAATCCCAACTGCCTACAAATCCAGAGTCATAGTGATTAACCTAATGATAGTTCTGTCACTACAGTTCAATAATTTTTTAAGTAATATTGGTGAAAATATAAAATTTTCTACTTATATTCATAAAAGTATAAATAACAGAAAATAAATTTAAGTATCAGCTTTGTAAGAAAACATAAACACGTTTTTAATTTGACCATCTGTCTATAAATAAAATTTCATACAAAGCGAATTAATAAAAAAATAAATTAAAGATACCAAGAAAAGTTCTTTATGCCCTATTTTAGTAATATTTATTCTGACAATATACTAATATAGAAAAACTAATTTACAAAGAATGCACTGTCTTATTTTTACTATTATCTATTTATTTATTTTAGACAAATTCCCAATTACCGGATTTTAAATAAATTAAAAAAGTACACCTAACATTAAATAAAGATAGGTACCACAAAACAGAGCAATCAAAATATAAAATCAATTTGCGGAAGAATTTAAATACAAACAATAACAGACAAATAAAACCAATAAGCCAAATAACATATTATATAAAATTAAGATGACATTCGCCAAACAAGCAGTTTCTTTTTATTTTGGTAATTGGAAATAAGTTGGTATAGGGGGGATTCTATTAATAAATTTGTACGAGGTGTGGATGTAAAGCAGAGTGTAATCCAGATAGTTATATAAAATTTCACAATTATAAAAAGTCCATGTCTGGTATATCAGACACTTAATCTGAGGAAATAATATCCACCTAGGAGTATATGAAACAGTGTAANAGAATGATCCAGCTGCTTTAGTGTCGTTACTCACAAGGAGATGTGTATACACAAAGCGTAAGTGGCTCCATCTATCGTGCTACTTCCCACCTACGCCTGTGATCTGCTACAATTTTCTTTCAAGGAAACATAAGTTTGATTATAATATGCTACATTTGTCTCGAATAATTCCTACATTAATACTAAATTTTAAATATACATATATATTTTAAGGCACTGGTAGTTTTAAAACAAATATGTTTGCAGTTTATGATGAACTGTAAGAGATATTGTAGCTAAAGTCCGAGATAATACATTTCAAAACTATAAAAGATTTGAATATTTATTCAAACAATATAAATTCTAAGAAACATTGTAGATTACAACAAATATATCACATAGTTTGACAAAAGTATATAGATTTGAATAGAATAAAATAACATTTACGGCAAATAATTCCATTTAAAACTATCTGCTCATTTGATCCAAATACTTTTTTTTTGGTGTTGACACAATATGTTTTTCATGGCAATGTAAAATTATTGCTACAAATATATATTAAATTAAAAACATGTACATACAAATCCTTGATTTGAATTTAATTTGATATCGATTAAAACAAACATGTTTAATTATATAAAAAATAATCATCTAATTACAAACAGTAAGTAATTTCTTAAATTAACAAAATGTTTTGTCAAAGTTTAATCTGTATGCGGCCATTGTTGTTCTTTTCATTGTTTTGAATATTGTGCTTAGTAGATTTATTGTTTTAAATGATTGTAATATCAATAAGGTTATCTCAAAATAATTTTTAATTGTATAAATATAATTAAAGAAATTGCTGGGACAACATTTCAATTAAAACTATCAATCATTACAAACCCAGATTAAAACTGAATCAGTCTATAAAGCCAAATCTGTACACAGAAGTACAATTTGTACGAACGGTATATTGAATACTGCAAGTTTTATTTCGGATTGCTTTGGTGAGCAAAAATGTATAAAAGCAAACCTGTCAGTGTGCTTTGACTAAACTAAGTTAAATAGTCTTAACTAATTCTAAAATATAACCCAATATTTCGTTAGTCCAAATAAGTAACCCCAATATAAGCAAATTATATTATAGTTTTCTTACACAAAGATATATTTCGAAATCAACAGAAACATGCGTATATGTGATCAAATTAATTGATTAATAGATTCAAAAATTAACAACCAATTTGTTTTCTGTGTGTATTATACATTTCAAATTATCCTGAGAAGCAATCAAAGTGTTTAAATGACATGTTTTGTCTATGGCTGTTCAAAGTTACCCCAAAACGATTCCAATTATGGAAAATATAAGTACCTATCAAAATGTGTATGAATAGCTAAAAATGCAATACAATGTGTCAACAAACACCTCGTTATTATAGCTGTGCCGGATATTAGGGGATAAGGAAACCTTGACATTGATTTTCCAAAAACCATTGGTCGAATTACTATTTCTAAATGTAAGTAGGTACTTATACAAACATGTGTACTATATTTTGCATTTCATACAACCTTATAATTACATGTACAATGAGAGGGGATATATTACAATCGTGTCGTTTTCAATGCCGTACAATATGCATATACGGAAGATAAAGTCAAAATCTTTTAATCTCAACATAAAGTGTAACTTGTTATATCTAAGCATCTTGTAGAAAAAAATATGATTTGTTTCTCTTTGGAAGTTACTTTTTTTAATGCACACCGCACACTGGTATGAGATATTGGATTCGATTAGTATGTGCTAAAAATATATTTGGACAACGCAAATAGCTTTTCCATATACGGCACAGAGTGGTTCTGAGAATTAGATAAGATACATATAATATTTAACAATAATTATTCTTATCAAACTAATTTAATACTATGACTTCTAAATAGTGTTAATATACGGAATGTCCTAGAACACATCAGTCCGGAAGCGTGTAGATAAGGTCGGAATACTAGTAATATTAATACTTCAGACAATTTTTTCCCTTACATACGCCCCTAACTAAATTAAGGACCAAACTTGAAAATTATAAGTTGTATTTTATTTATAATGCTTGAACTATATTTTCAAATTCAATCAAATTTAGGTTATATACATACAAATATGCTATTTTCGAGCCTATATAAATTGGTCCACATATTTTCTAGGTCAGCAACGGACCATGCTCAATGGTTTGTAATCCAAATTTTTTACAAAGACAACATTTCCGACTTTTATAAATAATAGGTACAATTAGATTCTCCAATTATTTCGATTAAATTTATCGGTTTCTGAGAAGTACACAGTCTTAGATATGTTGTGTAAACCACCTAAATCTGAATTTGTAAATATACGAGTACTTCAGTAGATATAAATAAAAAGTAATTTTTAAAATTTAATTTTAGATGTCCGGAATTTAGTAACGAAGGACTATAAGGTGAAAATTTATACTATTATTTTGACCCCATCAAATTTAATCCGCGAATTTTAAATATCCATTTTTTCATATTTATAGGTACATACATATATCAAATTATTTAATCTTTAGAAATATGTTTCAGAATCTTCTCAGTTGTTGTAAGTATTTTGTGATTATTTTTTATAAAACTATATTTTAATTAATTAGAGAAGCTAATAAAATTTATGCTATAACGATTTTTATTTAAAATCTTCAATGTAGGCCTGTGATGTGTACTTAAAGTACCAACCACTCTAATAATAGCGGAGCTATATTTTTGCGGTTTTGTCATTTCCTCACTGATAGCACTGGTATTTTGAAAAAGGTTAATAATCTGTTGATATTATTGTACAAAGTTCCCATTTTTATTAAAAACAGCGCACTTCTCAACTGATTGTTTCAATTTGTTTATATTTATTTAATCCCCAATTCAAACTTTTTACATTTCATAGCGGAACACCATGATATATTATTAACTTAAGACAATACAGGGTGTTAGAAGTTTGACTGTCTTAATTTTAACAGAGGATAGAATACATTAAAATAAACAAAAAAACCTTATATGAAAATCATTTCCGAGAAAAAAATTATTAAAATCTCCAACTTGATGTAAAGTTCGATTAATTAAGAAATATTGACATAACTGCGTGCATAGTATACCATAAAATACAATGTTTATCACTTTTTAAACTTCTTTAGGCTTAATTCTAAAAAATAATTAGCGTTGTAATAAATTTAAAATGCGATAAAATTCATATCGAGCAATGTGACAACGGCGCGGCGGATAACACGAGGCACTAAGCTGTCCAGTAATACGCAATTCAGTTGGTATCTGGAATTGGACCGTGTCTGAGTGTTTTTTGCGTACCACTATTTCCTTTTCTTGAGTCTTTACTAGCAAGTACGCGAAAATTTGGATTCGAAGGTGTCGTGCGTGCATCGAAAATGGTGGTGGGCATTTTGAGCATATGATGTAGTTTGTTTTGCACTTGTGCATACACTCTGATTTCAAATGATGTGTCATAAGCGACATGTATACTTTTTTCAGGAACCTATAAATTTCAAAAATATATGTTTTGCAATTCAGTTGATATCTTGATACAAATCAGTGTACAATGCAATTTTTTCCGTTGATAGAGCATTCATAGTACAATGCTTTGTATTAAAAACGATTTAATTAAAAAATATATATTGTTGGTGTTTATTTCCTAAAAAAATTTTTCTTCNAATAGATATTAAAGAAAAACGAATAAAAAAGCATTTTTTGCAACATAAATTGTTACCAACTTTGTTTCCTCTCTATACATTGTTGTATATTTTTGTACCCAAATTGTAAAAAAACAAATGGGTTTTATGAAAAAGTACTATTTTTGAACTACTACCTAATGGACTATATGACTATTTTGTGATTATACAGGGTGTTCCCAAAGTTGAGTCTTTTATTTTAACAGCTGAAAAACTCATAAAAAAGTCGATTTATTAAAAATATAAAAGTTGCAGAAGAATGTATAGAAATCCTGTTATACAAAAATTGTTACCTACCATTTATGTTTTTACAACGCAATGATCGAAAGTGGCAAGAAATCAGGTTTGTATTACAAAGTTTATAAATTTCATTTTTTTAAAATAATTGTTAATATGTAATTGCTTTATTTGGCTACATTTATATCAACGATTTTTGGTAAATCGACTTTTTCTTACGAGTTCTACTAGCTGTTAACATATTTGACTCAACTTTGAGAACACCCGATATAGTGTTGAACTAAGGACGAGTTTGCTCTTTGGAAAACTTCCGATACAAAAGGATTTATGGTCTACAAAACGCAGGCCTTAAGTATCGAAAGTTTCTGAGGTACAAAGTATTTAAATTTCATAGAAATTTTCCAATAGTTAAGATTAAAAAATCCGTGGTATAAGTATAGATAAAATAATCACAATATACAGGGTGTCCCAGTTTCAGCGTACAAAAATTTACCAAGGGGTAGACCAGACCAAAATAAGGTTAAAATTCTTATAAAATATTTTTCTGTCATGCACTCTCACGGAGTTACAGGGTGTCGTTTAGAAAAAAATAATAACAACTTTCCGCAATAACTCAAAAACCCTTCCAGGGAATTAAGTAATTTTTGGGGGAAGTGTACATCTATTAAAGGTCATTAAAACTACATGGTGATTATTTGATCTGATGCTAGGGGCGGCCTAGGCCAACTTGTCCTCAAGGTTATGTCTTCATAACTTTTGCATATACTAGTTTTATGTAATTTGATTACGTTTTCCTGAATCTGCAATCAATTTTGAACAAAAAATGTGCTCTTGTTTCATAGCTCAAAAATGAACCGTTTTCGAGTAAATTGGGTCTAAGTTATCGACTGCATTAGTTCGTAGAAAAATGCATGTGAAGATTTTATTTCTTGTTATATAGTAGGTACCTGTCATTATAAAAAACAAAGTTGTTTACAAGCGTACATGTCAAAATTAATCACAGTACTCGAAGTTACTAGAAATTAAGTTTAGAAAACAACAAAATTATGACATTATTAGTTATTAGTTATGAGTTTTTGAGTTATTGCGGAAAGTTATTATTTTTTTCTAAACAACACCCTGTAACTCCGTGAGGGTGCATGGCAGAAAAATATTTTATAAGAATTTTAATCTTATTTTGGCCTGGTCTACCTCCTGGTAAATTTTTGTACGCTGATACTGGGACACCCTGTATATTGTTGGTGTTTATTTCCTAAAAAAATTTTTCTTCAGAAATCGAACTAATTAATTAAATGTCCTTAAGAAATATAATGAACCTCACAAAAATGCACAGAATATCAGGTCAGATGTAGCTGTCGGTTTCTGTTTTTGTTGTCGTAAAATATACCAAACCTCAATACACTACATATCAGGATGTTGACAGAACAAATAAAATATTACACATATTTAGTAACAATTCTTTTTTTAAATAAAAACTGCGATTTCTGTAGCAAAATTTGTAGTGTAAGTTTCTGTGTAAAATGTAAAAGTTGAGTACGTACTTTCCAGTAGGGCTTCTAGAATTGATAAGCGTATTTATACACCAGCTAAAATAACTTGAATTTAAATTAAAATTTACTGTTGTACCTACCTATTACACTCTGTTCGTCTAACCCCGGAAAATATTTATATATCTTCCGTGGTATAACTAACCCTTATATTAAAAAAGACGATGTGCTAAATAATGTGTATACGGTTTTCACCTCTGCTTGTTTTGTTTGCCTGGGGGATTCCGTTCAATTTCGTAAAGGTTCATCATCCCCATTTGCTGCATTATATCGCGACTGCGGGAGGAAAGGGGGAACATCCCTCCCCTGCCCTCTACCGCCTAGCGTAGTCCTCTTTATCCCTACATTTCTCACTTCTGCCGGTTTAATAAATCCCTTATTATGCCCCGCACAAGTTTCGTTCGAAGACTTGTTTTAGCTACGTTTATTCGAATTACATTCTAGCCTCTGGTTACATTTACCCTAATTGTTTTTTCATCTTGCTGTGATCGTTACATCCGGCATTATGCTAAAAATTATATCAAATGATGTCGATTTCTCTTAAGAGCATTACTGGTAATGCTCCGAAAATTAATTCCGTCTAAATTGCAAGTAAAAGTCGATTTCAAAATACTAACGTATTAAAGACACAAAGTAAAACTATTGTACTAGCGTATTGACATTACCTCTTATAAAACCTGACATTTGATGTACTATTGTTTGGTGACAACGTCACAACCAGAAATTGAGTCAAAAAGTCCTAGCTACCTAGCTCTATGAACACTGATTTTGTATCATGATTTAAATTATATGAAAACACTACGTTCGATCATTATTTCAATAAAAATGGAGGTTTACAATGCTGTAAAAAGCAAATCTATTACAATTTTTCAACAGTTTGAAATGATGTCATTGAAAACCTCAAATGTTGGTATGCATTAAAGAAGGAATTGACATAACACCGCGGGTCAAGGTTGATAAATGTCAAGAATTCCGAAGTCAGTTGAACATGTATAAAAACGCCTAGCAATAAAATTTATTGAGTTTTATAGGCATCCCTAAAAAAGTTTTCTGCTAAAGGTAAAAAATTATAATAATTTGTACCTACATAATGTGCAGAAAATTTATATGTTCATTTGACCAACAACATATTTTAATTATTTGTCCTCAATTTTATTATATTGATGGTAAATTTCGTTTTGTTCCGTTTCAATAGGCCTCCAAAATGTCTTGTTGTAATAATATTAGTAAACAAAATATCCCTCTTATTTCTCACTTTCGCAATTGTAATATGAATGATTAATAGAAGGTGCCTATAATAAATTAAAATTACATGAATCCCACCAAATTCCGCATTGCTGCACTGCACTGCTAGGCAATTTGTTGACAATTGAATTTATGGTCAGGTCGCCCAGTGCGGCTGTGTTTGTGCCGATTTGCCCGCGCGCTCGTTCTTCAACTGGGAGACCAGACCTGTATATGGGTATGACTAAATAAATATGGGAACAAGTTTTTCAAATATTTCAATGCCGAGTTGCTGCGTCAGCGACCGAACTTGGTACATACTGCCAACCTCTTGGTTCTTCAATTGAGATCGGAAAGACTATAACGCATACCAGAAATCTTTCCGTTAGGAAACTTAAAACTAATTTAATCAAGAATCCAATCCTAAAAATTTTATGTAATGCTTGTTTTTCTTTAATCAGTGTTTAGGTCTCAGGAGAATGGGCCATATTTCAAGGGTGAATGAAAATACTTTAGATCAGTTTACTTTAGTATAATTTTGCTTCTTTAAAAAGTTACGAGCCTTCAGAAAAATGTTTATTATTTCATTCTTTAAAATAACTATTTTTAGATATTTCAAAGACAATTATTATAATATAATATGGTTTTTAGGGTAGCTGAAAATGAACATACGCTTATTTCTTGCATAAATATACAGGTCCCTGTTAAAAATTAAATATTACTGATGTACTTATGGATTTCTGTTAAATTTACAAATCCTTTGTGTAAGTACTTATCAGTTATCAAAACTACGTGTAGATTAGCAATTATCACAAAGGGGAACATATATCGGGTGTCCCAAAAATTAACGAAGGATTTGAATTTTGAGCGGTAGTGTTGGAAATGAAAAAAAAAAAACGTTACACTTGACATTTCAGGGTTATTAAAAATTTAGCGCTATACGAAAAAAACAATGCGTTTTCGATGTTGAGCAATGTTTTAAGAATAACGAGTTTTTGGCAGCTTCATTAACTGTGAAGGAATTAACTGAAAAATTCACAGATACTGGATAAATTAGCGATCTTAAACAGTATGGCCGTCCTTCAACAAGTCGTTCAACACGAAACATCGAAGCAGTTTGTGAGTGTTGCTGAGAATCCAGGAACATCAATTCGCTACCATGGTCAACAATTGGACATTTCGGGACGCTCTCTTCAGCGTATTCTTACGAACGATTTGTACTTCATGCTTACAAGGTTCAACTGATTCAAGAACTGAACCCTACTGCTTCCATACTCCATACATAACCCTATACTGTATAATTTATGAATCGATAAAAAATTTACAATTTTTAATGAAAATCCTGTGTTTTCTATAAAAATTATTTCATGCGTAAATTTTGGAACACCCTTTACATCCTAAGGCAGTTTTAAATAGATATTTCGTTTTATTTTAATACTTTACGGTATTGTTTGTATTTGTAGCACTTTCAGATTGTGTAGATTAAATTTTATCGTGTTGAAATAATTCTAAAATTTCCACGTTATACGAATATGCTACAGTTGTGGCAGTTCTGTAATATTTAAAACAACGCACTGCTCTATTAATAAAAGCCAACGGCCTTGGGATGTATAACAAAATATTTATAAGTCACAGTACATCTGAGCAGTACGATGATACAATTTTTATTTATTGCATCATATACAAACATGCTTGGGTGAAGTATCACAAAGGAAAATGTGCGAGATACATAATTGTGGTTTGTATTTATTTGTTTACTTTTCCTTCGTACAATTTTATATCATTTATGTATCAGTAATGTGGTTGTGGTTAACATCAGTAAATCAATTAATATCCCTTCTTTAATAAACAGAAAACATTTTCTTCTAGACATAGGATAATATTTAATATAACAAGAAATATTAACCTGTATCAAAAATCGGTGTATTCCACCCACAGTTAGATATTATAGTTCAAATAGAGGATTGTTCAAACCCAACCCTTGAATAATTCCTTATTGTTTATATTCCACATGCTAGTGATATACTACCTGCAGATTGTGCGAGTGTGTCTCGACTGTCTCGACCCTTCACCTGTCAATTATCGCCACTTGGGTGCATGTATCCGGAGATCAAGTGCTTTTATAAGTACAGGCAGAAAATGATAAAGTTAAAATGTTAAGAGGTTTCCTAAGCAACTACAATTTTTCTTATAGTTTGTACACAATATCTTCAAGAATAATAACACTAATTTCAGAATCGCAAGATTTTAATCAATCTTTGCGAAATAACTACAAATTTCACGGCATTTCATTCTACTTCGAAATTTTAGAGTCAATAAAGTTTAGACAGAGTGCTACTGCTTAAAAGATTATAATGTAATCCAGAGCTTACTAAGAACGTTCATATTCTGACTGAGCAATTCCTGTGTCTTTATGTTAAATGTTAATGATAACCGGATAACATCTATTATATACAGAGTGAATGTAAAATAAATCTATTATATTACCAATAACGCTAATCAATACACATGTCAAATTATGGAAAAATAAGGTATGTACTTAAACAATAAGACACTGAAAAATACGTTTAGACAACACCTCAAGCTAAATGGTCATATCGCTCCCACCAACATGAACACAACTCAAAACTTTTAAATATATTATAATAAATTAACTTAGAACAGAACAGGAATACAATACACAAATAAGCAATATTAAATTTGAAGTGAGAAATACTTTAATTTATATAAAATAAAACCCTTCTCACTAGTAAAAAAAGATATAAAGTAGGTATTAACCTCGGTATTAACTTATGGATTTCCCGCAAACCGCAACGTTCAAAATTTAATGTATAAGCTAGAGCTGTAGTACAGTATAGTAGAATCATATTCGATGCAAAGTAATAAATCATTGCCTGTCAAGGAATCCAGTGCAGTACGGTTTTAAGGGGTTTAGAAATTGAATAATTTCTTTATGCTTTATGAAGGGATGAAGAGTCAGTTCACGTCTGGCATCCCTGCTCCTACAAAAATTCCTTTCTTCTCATAAACTATTTATTTTAAATGTAATTTATTATAAATCCAATTTGTTTTTTAGATTCCACATATGTAATACATTTTATCTCTGTACGCGCCACTGTTGTTTACTTGTTTTTTGGAGACGGTCTCTGATTTACGACCAAGCTCGCCATGTTAGTATTTTACGTATAACCGACCACTTCGTACACTCGGTGCTCCTAGACGACTACAGCTACTACCAGAACACAATGCATATGATGCGGTATTTTAAATTTTACATTCAATTTCATTTTAAATTTGAAGTGGTTCATCTTACGCGTCCTGAAAATGATAACACGATTTTTCTTTGATAAAAGGCTGACAATTTTTTGTTCTATTTTGCATCGAATACGGTCCTACTATATAGTAGGACAGTATTATCGAAAACCATTGCGGAATAGGAACGATATAGACAGGTGAAGGCCATAAACATTTTTATGAACTTATTTAAAAAATTGTTTGAAGTTCATCTAAAAAAATGCCTAACTTTTTCCTATTTCATATAAAAAGTTGAGAGTTTACGAGTTTCGCGTACACTGTAAAAAAATCGGTGTGAGTTAAAGCAATAAATGTTCGGAGTGATTGATTGATTCGGAGCATTGAGTGAAATTATGGAGTACATTTTTACTCAAAATTGGGCATTTGATCATTTTACTCATTTGTCATTATATTTAAACTAAAACTAAGTACTTTTCCTCAAATATAGGTACCTATGTACTTCTTAAATAAATTCTTCACGTAAACTCGTATTTGGTGCACTTGTACCTAAATCAGAGAAATGTCCTCAGTAATGACTTTTTCATATCCAGATGCATTGTCTTTGTCTGTTCCCATCCCATTAGGTTTATCTCGTGACCGTGGCGTGGTGGATGGCAGTATGGCGTATGGTGTGCTTTGGAGTTGGACAAGTATCGGTTTATCTGGTTATTCTAGTAAAAATTGTATTTAAATGCAATGATTTAATTACAATAATTAAAGACAATATATTAAATCTCCATTAATATTTGGTTGTAGAGAGAGTACTATTTACTATTCTCGTATTTTGTTTTATTCCTATATATTATTAGTTGACAATGACGGCTAACCAACTGTCACTGTACTTGTGTTGAGTTATTTCAGAATAAATTTGTATGTACCCACTGTACCATCATATTCGTTAAATAAAACCTATATTTACACTGGCGCCCAACGTTGGGCGCCAGTGTAAACCAATATAGGTTTTATTTAACGAATATAATGGTACTGTGGGTACATACAAATTTATACTGAAATAACCAACTGTCACTGTACTTGTGTTGAGTTATTTCAGTATAAATTTGTATGTACCTACTGTACCATCATATTCGTTAAATAAAACCTATATTGGTTTACATGGTTAAATAAACGGATAGTTACATTCTTATCTATAATTACGTATTTGTAACGTACAATATAGGTTATGGCAATCTGTTTCTCAGATCAATTCACCAATTCCTTTAATTGAGACCTAACATATTGTTTCTAAAACAGATCTATGTAGAAACCACTGTGGCAGCTTAGTAGTTTATGACTTTAATACAATGATATTTAAATTAAAATTTAAGGAGAATATAAACCAAGTCTGAGTAAAAAATTACTCAATAGAGAAAAAGTCAACTCTAAATTGGTTTTATATACTCAGAATAGAGTCAAAAGTCACTCAATTGATAGTTAGCGCAGTTACTCGGATTTGAGTAAAACTCACTCATTTATGATGCAATAGTTTCGCTCAATTGTACTCGTACTAATAGAGTGAAAACTTCACTCAATCGCGTGTGGACAGAAATTGATACATTATTGTGTAAATTTGAGTGAATTTTTTTTACAGTGTAACACGGGCTACGCTGCATAGTTGACTTCCAATTCCAAAAAGACAAACTCAGCGGTTCTCAACAAGTTCTTTAAAAAAATCATACATATTCTCCTACATACCAAAAAAAATACATTTTGATTAGGTACGAGTTAAATAAAATATTTTTATAATTCTATTAGATATAAGTTTTTCAGCTTAGCCAAAACCTTAAGGTTAGTCAGTATCTTCATTTTCAGCTAAATGAGTAACTTTGAAACTACTGACGATTATAACCACACAGACCACATAATTCACATAAACAAATATTGCCGAAGAGAAAAAATCTTTTAATGCCATTTCAACCAGCAAAATATTATCATACTGAGCTGTGAAATAAAAATTAAATGACAAGCAAACACTTGACAATCAGACTCATCATGTATGATGACATGGTGATTTCGGATATGCGTTATTTAATTTTAACATTTGTATCGCCACTTTAATTGAATGATTATTGAAATTCGCGAAAAACAAACGAACGGGTTTATTTGTACATGAATGAAACAAAAGCCTACCGCATAAAAATGCGCAGTCATCTCCAAACGTGAGAGTACTGTTTGTAGGAAGGTATACATAGTAAATGAGTGAGTGGTTTTTTATTATTAAACCCGACTAAAATGGATAGGAAGGCACGCACAAGAGCGGTTATTTAATCCGCAAGACCTTGGAAAAGACCAGACCTCATTTAGCCGCGGAAGTTGTTGGAATTCTCTTAACTATAAACAGAACAATCGTGCCGTGATAGCGAATAGATTCCACATTGTTCATTTTTTTCCGTGTTGAGAAAATGTAACGGAGACATAAATAAAAAGAAAAAAAAGGAGTTGTTGAGTAAGAACTATTAATGGAACTTCCACACACAGTATCGCTGATGACTGTGACTTTCATTTTTACCAAGGTCTCTCAATATAACTTATGTAGATGCAAATCAATCTCGGCCCGAATTTTTTTAACTCAGTTTAATTATTCGATGAAAATAACAAAGTAATAAATAATGATGTTTTGTATTGCAAAAACATGTAAATTAAATCATAGCAAATTAGTGGATACGCTGAAAAATTCGGAATTCATTAAGCGGTAACTATTGTAAAATCGTTGAGGAAGCTGTTGTGTAATATTAAATATTGTAGTAGGTTTTTTATTGCCATATTAGGTTTTGACAAATGTGATGTAATTAATATTAGGTACTCAAATAAAGAAAATTTTAATAATTAATTCCTTTCAATGCTTTAATCCATTTTTAATCACTTCATTTTATATTTATTTTTCCAGATAAATTGTCATTATCGCTGAATCAAATTAATTTATCATATGTTCAAGTAAAGATAAATGTACAATTACATGAATAACTATATAAAAAAATTATGTATCCCACAGGATACACAAACTGGGTGTTCAGCAAAATTGGTCGCTACATTTCACCATTTTTAGTCAGATTTTAAAAAGCAAAAGATTAGCTACTACAAACTGGCGTTTATTTAGTTTTTTAAATCCAACAAGTAGAGAATTTGATCCCGGGATCCCAACCGCTTTTCAGTCCCGAAATTTTCGGGATTAAGTTTCTCTAATCCCAAGATTTTCGGGATTGACATCATTTTAAAAAAGTTGCAAAATAGACTGCGAAACGCTCACAATCAGTGCCACTGCTCTTATAGTCCAATTAAATAAGCCTTTAAATCGAAATTTTGGTCAACTTGCCTGAATTTTTGATATGAGTTAGTTTGAGGTATATTATAACAATAAGTGACAGTAATTTTTTGTTCAACCTCCGGCCAAGGGTGAAAAAAGATAAAACAAAGGGGTTTTTCAAGGTAACTCAAAAGGGACAAGGGCTTATAAAAGTTGTAAAGCATACAATTCTCAATAAAAATGGCATCTTGACTTTTTCTTGTACTATTAAAATTAACAGTTAGGGAGGCTAGAAGTTAAGGGAAGATTTCAGAAATTTAAAAACAATCAGAAAAATTAATGATTTTTTTTTCAATCTACTCTAAAAAATGTAACCTTTCTTTTCGGAGAAATAGATATATTTTAATTTTTAATAAGGAAGTTTCAAATTTTTAATCGTTAATTTTAATGATTTAACAAAACTAAAAGAATTTTTTTTCTATACTATTCGATTATTTGAAATAATGAAAAGTTGTCTTCGAAATTTTTTTACGTTTGTTTTTTATACAGATACAATTTATTTACCTATCTTTTGAATTTTATTTAGCTCCTATGACACTGATAGGACAAAGATAAAAAATCACGTTCGCTTTGTCGCACTCATGGTACCGAAGTTGTGGACAACTCGTATGCTTATGACAAAGATAGATTATTTCGTTCGCTATTGTCAATGCGCGTGCGTCAGTAAACGTGTGGTTCTTTAAATTATTGTATGCTCAATATCCATTGTTAATCTCAAAAAGGTAAATATTAATAAGGACTAATATTTTTTGTTGATTAAATTCTGTAAAAGCTCGATATTTTTACGCATTCTCGTCTATGTAAAACAAGTGGAAATTTATTTATTAATACTAGTAAACTTGTAGTTTGAATTATATTAATAATGACATAGTGACAACAATAACATAAATATATATCATATAATCCTGTCCAAAACATTAAGAGAACAAGAAATTTTCCTACAAGGAAACTACCCCAACCCGAACACTTCGATTTTCAAGATTTTTATATATGTTGTAGAACATAAAAATTAAGATACACGTATTTTTTTATCGGCGGAAAAACATTTACGGGGTGAAATACACTCAAATTTCGCCCCCCCCCCCCCCAAAC